>NC_087162.1:27057947-27072947 GCF_035594125.1 Scylla paramamosain | reverse complement strand
AACAACAAAATTAGTGATAGATTATAGCACATACATACGTGGCTCTCTCTCTCTCTCTCTCTCTCTCTCTCTCTCTCTCTCTCTCTCTCTCTCTCTCTCTCTCTCTCTCTCTCTCTCTCTACATCCCTCCAACCCACGCTTTCCTGTCCCTCCTACCCCCCTCTCTCTCCCTCCACCACCCCAGTAATTGTTTACATAAGCCCCCATCAATCACAGTCACCATCACACGCGTGCCGCCCCGTAAGTCTAACTAAGCACTGCGTAAAGAGTTCTCCACTGTGTAAGTCGGCTCAGCAAGACAGGAATGCGCTTATGATCGGAGCTACGTGGCCTGTGCAGGATGTTAGGGAGTTCAGTAGAGGCGGCGACGCTTTGGTGCCTACGTGTTGAGATGGGATTAGGGCGAGAGCGTGTAGAGGGCGATGAAGGGGAGATAATGATGTGGGTGTTATACTGAGATGATGACAGAAGAGGACAGGTGTTGGTGAAGAGAGGGGATGAGGAAGGGAGAGGAGTGTAAGGAGGTGTGTGTAGAGTGAAGGGAAGATGAGAGTGTGATTGTAAGGTGGTCTTTGCCTTGCTCCGTTTCGTTCCTTTCAGATCCGTTACCTTCTTCTTCTTTCCATCTCGTTCCGTCATTTGCCTCTGCTTTGTTCTGTTCCGTCCCGTTCCGTTATGGTCCGTTGTTGATCGAAATGTATCTTATTTTCGCAAGACTCTTCCCATATTATATATTCCTGTTTTTTTTTTTTTTTCGTGTTTTAACTCTTTACTTAATTATTTTCTTCCCTTACTTTTAATTTCTTTTCCCTTTCCTACGTAAGAGTTCTTTTTTTCTTTTTTTATTTCTTTCTTCTGATATACTCCTTTTCTTTCTCTTCTATTTTCCTTCATTTGCTTCCTCCTCATTGAAAGGTAAATTTTTTTTTTATCTCCTTTATTCCGTTCTTCTTTCTCATTTAAATTCTACGTATCTGTTTTCCGTATCAGTATTTTCACCTAAGCGTCACATGTATAAGAAATCAATTTACTGTAGTCATCCTTTTAAAAATATAGTTCTCTGTGAAGTTCCAACCGTTCATAAAATAAGGGTAAACTAAACTAATCTGGAAGTAGCATTATTTAGTTATGTTTATTTATAAAAAGATATATCCATAATGCAGTAATATATTATTTACATGGTTTGTTCAAAGGAGAGAAATTTACATCATAACAGAGAGAGAGAGAGAGAGAGAGAGAGAGAGAGAGAGAGAGAGAGAGAGAGAGAGCAACACCATACACACCACCACACCACACCACACATTTCAAGTCGACGTAATACAGTCATCACCACTTTGAACTCTTGACTAGACACAAGGAAACACCATAAATAACGGGACAGGATTGCCTTGGAGAGAGAGAGAGAGAGAGAGAGAGAATGGAAAGGTGAAGGAGATTTTGTATAGGAGTATGAAGAGGAGATGAAGGAGGAGAAGGAGGAGAAGCAGAAACTTAGGAACTAAACAAAAAAAAAGAAAGAAAAGGAAGACTGAGGGAGAATAGAAGTTGAAGGAAAAGGAATGATAAAATAGATGAAATAGACAAAAAATTTACATAAAGTCGAGAATTAAGAAGGGAATTAAGTTGACAACATAAGGGAGAGAAAATTAAGATATCGAAAAAAGAAAAAGAAAAAAGAGAGAAAAAAAAAAGGAAGGAAGGAATACAGAAAGTAGATCGAAGGTTTGCATGAGATGTAGAATATCAAAGAATATTGAGGCTTACATCACCTGACATCACGTATCTTTATGAAGAGGAGACTCTGGACAAGAACAACAACAAAAATGTCAGAAAAAAAAAAGAAAAAAAAAAGAATAACAGAGAGAGAGAGAAGAAAAGAAAACGCACTTAAAATAACATTCTATTATAAAAGAAAAAGAAAAGAATAAGCTGAAAGAAAAAAAAACAGACCCCACTCAAAAAATATATATAGAAAAAAAATAAAAATAAATAAAATAAAAAAAAAGGGGGTTTTCACCAAGTCTCACCTGGTCATCTGTCTCACCTGGCGGTCTGGCGGTCACCTGGTCACTGCCACAACACCTGGTACATGTTATCACCAGTGCGGAAGAATATGAACGACTTCCCCGTGTTGGCTGCCTGGCGTGCGAGGTCGCGGGCGGCGTGGGGCGTGGCTAGCGAGGCAGTCAGACCGTTGGGTGTGGCGTGGGCTTGGATTGGCGGGGTGTTCTGTGGTCGTGAGGTCGTGGGTGTTGAGGTTACAGGTCGTGGTGGTCGTTGCAGTAGTGGTTGCGATTGTGGTAGTAGTTGTGGTGGTTGTGGTGGTGGTGGGGCATGCGTGGCAGTCACTGTGGTGGGGGAGAGAGAGAAAACAGCTGATTGTGGTGTGGTTAGTGTGGTTACTGTGGGTTGTGGTGAGGGTCTATGAGTGGGAGACGTAGGGAAGGGGGTGCGAGGTCCTGCGCTGGTGGAGGGACGTGAGGGAGAGGCAGTGTGGGTGAGGCGGGCCTTCCTCTCCCCTCCCGTTAGTTTCTGAGAGGGGAGGGGCTTGAGGACGGCGGAGAGGGGAGAAGGGATAGCTCTGGGTGAAGGGCGAGGGCGGTGAGGGGAGGGGGATGAGGGAGGCAAGGCTGGAGGGGAGGATGTTATACTTAAAGAGGGGAGGCGTTGGGGATGTGGGGTTGGTGGGGATTTCATTGGTATAAACCCCCCAAATTGTATTATTGGTGGTGTGGGGAGCTTTTTACTCTCCCTCCCTTCCTTACTTTCCCTCCCCACCTTCTCAGTCTCTCTCATTCCCTCAATAACCTTTCCTATTTCTTCCCTAATTTTGTCCAGGAACCTAACTTGACTTCTCCTGGCTGTGTTCTTGTTCTTGTCCTTGTTTCCAGAGCTAGTGAGTCTGTTCGTGTCCTTAGTGACCCCTCTAGAACTTCCACTGTCTCTGTTACTAACGCTGCTACTGCCAAGACTACTTATGTCAGTTGTAGGAATGTTAGTAGGTGTTCTTTGGTTTGGTTCAGCTGAAAGTCTAGCTAAGTTACCCCTGTTCTTAGTCTCGGTGTCTATATTACTCTCCCTTCGTGTATCTTCGTTTTCTTTCACGTTTTCTTTGGTGGGTTGTTGTGTTCCACTGCTGTCACCTTTGAAATTTGAACCCCTACTACTGCTGACGAAGGAGAAGGAGGAGGAAGAGGAGGAGGAGGAGGAGGGAGGAGAAGATAAGGAAGAAGAGGAGAGGAGGTTACTGTTTCTATTCCTACCTCGCCCTCTACTACTATTACCACTACTACTACTACCACGACTATCGCTACTACTACTGGTGATTCGAGGGATGTCTCTGTTAAGTGCAGCTGCAATATCCATCACTGCATCGCCATCAACAGCAGTGTGTGTGTTGGTGTTCCCTTGAGTTGCATCACCATTCAGAATATTGCCAGCTACAAGGGTGCGTGGGTGTGTGTTGTGATTGTTGGGAATAACCGTGGTGGGTGTGGGCGTGCTGGGTGATGCAGTGCTATCTTTACCTCCCACGTGGGCGCCCCTGTGCAGTCCTCGGTCCGCCGCTACAGAGAGAAGGTTTCCGAAGGCGGCAAGGAAAGGAGAGGCTGGTCTAGTGACGCGAGGCTGAGGGAATGGGGGTGAGGGCGTCGTGATTCTGAAGGTGTCTCTGGTCTGGGGGGACGTGGCCTGGGGAAGGAGGAGAAGGTTGTCGGGGGTGAGAACTGTCGTCGGGGTCTGCGTGGGGCGAGCGGTGAAGGCTGTAGTCCTGTCTATGGGAGGCGCTGAAGAGGCGGGGGTCGGGACGCTGAAGCTGAGGAACGAGCTGCTGAAGGGCGTCGTGGAGGGTGTGGGGGACGCAGGCGTGGTGGATGGGGCGCGTGGAGGCCGTTCGGTGGAGAAGAAGCGGAAGAATGGCGCCATAGAGGTGGGGGTGGACGTGGGCGTGGAGGTGACCTGCGGCCCCCTTGGTCTGTCCTGAATGTGGTTTCTGGTGCCTTGGTGTCCCATCTTGAGGAAGCTGAAGGAGCTGCTCCTGTCCTCCTGCTCGATGTCCACGCCCTCGGAGGTTCTTTCAGAGGGCCCCAGAGGTGCGAAGGTGACGCGGGGGCCTGGGGGCTGCGAGGTGGGATGCTGATGGATTATTGGAGCTGGGGACGTGGGGAAGCGACCGGACACTGAGGAAGGCGTGGAGAAAGTGACTTGGCCCCTTGGAAATTGCGTGGGGAAGGTACCGCGGGGCCCTGGGTTCTGGGAGAATGGCTGCTGAGGGATCAGTGGAGCTGGGGATGTGGAGAAGCGACGGGATCCTTGGGAAGGGTTGGAAAAAGTGACGTGGGGTCCTGGTGATGGCGTGGCGAAAGTGACTTCACCCCGTGGGGACTGCGTAGAGAAGGTGACGCGGTGTCCTGGGGTCTGGGACGAGGGTTGCTGGTGAGTTATTGGGGCAGGGGACGTGGGGAGGCGGCGATGACCTGGGGACGGCGTGGAGAAAGTGACTTGGCCTCTTGGTGATGGCGTGGAGAAGGTGACACGGGGCCCTGAGGGAGGGGACGAGGGCTGCCGGAACACAAACGCTGCAGGGGAAGGCGTGAAGCCAAGCCTGGATGGCGTGGGTGTTGGGGAGAAGCTCGGGGAGGTTGGGGAGGCTCTCAGTGGGGAGGGGAAGGCAGCGTGATGGAAGGGGGACTGTGAGGGCCTTGACACTCTTGAAGGGGTCGGTGGAGAAGGAGTGCTGAGCAAGACGGGGCGAAGTGTCGGGTTGTTGGCGTGCGGGGAAACGAAGCTGACGGTGGTGGTGGTGCCTGGCTGCCCCTGGGTGCTGCTACTGAGGGAGGAGCCTGAAGGAACATCGCTAGACTCATCCTGGCGGGACCTGATCCTGGTGGACTCAAAGAACGGCAGGAATTGAAAGTTCACGGGGTTAAACTGCGGGTTGAAGGAGTTGAGCGGCTGCCCTGTAGATGGCTGCGTGGGCTGCCGCTGGGTTGTGATGTCTGGACGGCGAGATCTGACGAAGGAAGGGCGACTGGTGGTGACGAAGGCAGGGTGGGACGTGGTGACAAAGGTTGGGGAGGGCGTGGTGACGAAGGGCGGCCGCGGCGTGGTGAAGGAGAGCGGCTGCGATGTGGTGACTGTCGCAGGAAGTGTTGGGTTGGATGCAGGAAGCCGAGAGGGATTGAAAACGGTGAAGGGAGGGCGGGAGGAGGGAAGTGACGGCGATGATGATGATGACGAGGAGGAGGAGGAGGAGGAGGAGGGTGACGGCGTGGCTGTGTTGATGGCGGTGAAGATGCTTGGCGTGACGGAGGCGAAAGGGGACGGGGTGACGCTCGGGGTGAAGACTACCGGTCGAGAGAAGGAGATGGGCCTGGGGGAGGTGACCACGGGGATGCTGGTGGGGATGAATCTCTGTGGGGCGAAGGGAGTGCTGACGAAGGGGAAGGGGGAGCTGAAGGTGGTCGGGGGGACGGGCGAGGTGAAGGTGTTGAGGGCTGTGATTGGAGGGATGCCTGTGGGGGAGGCGGAGCCAGTAGGTGGGCGACGGGTGATGACGGAGGCACCAACTTGCGGGCGCCCGAGGAAGTTTGGCGTGGCGGGGGACACCTGAGGGAAGGGCGTGGGGCGCGGCGTGAGGAAGCTGTCTTGTGCCCCTGTCTCTTGCTGCGAATCGGCTGGGAGGCGCGGCACGTCCTCCACCACTTGTCGAGGGGCGTCGCCGGCGGAGTTTTGCTTGACACTGGTGGTGCGGGTGGCGTCTGCCCCTCGAGGCGTGTCCTTGGAGGAGGTGGAGGGACGCGTTCTGCCGCCACCTCTACTGGGTGTGCGGGAGTTGCTGGGTCTGTCTCTGCTGGTGGTACCCCTGCTCTTGCCGCGACGCCTGCTGGAGGAGCCCCGCCTGCTGCCCGGCCTGTAGGTGGTGGCCTCAGGCTCCGTGGTGGTGGGGGACGGCGTGGTGGTGCTGGTGGTGGTGGCGCGGGAGGGAGGGCGCCGCGTGGTGGAGGGAGAGGCAGGACTGGGTGTGGTAGATCGGGAGACGGGGCGGCGTGTGGGTGAGCGTGGGCGCGGCGTCGTCTTAGCCTCTGTTGTCTGAGTGAGGGGCTTGAGGGAGTGGGAGTTTGCCTTGAGCGACCCCAGCTTCCTGCCCCACGCCAGGGACTGCACGTTGGAGGGCGTGATGGCCGCCAGCTCGAAGTAGTCTGGCTCCTCCACCACCTTCTCCTCCTCCTCCTCCAGGAACTCCCTCCCGTGCACTTGCTCTTCCACCTTCACCTGCCTGACCAGCTGCCTCCCCTGCACTTCCTGTTTCACCTTTTCCACCTCCCTCACAAGCTCCCTCCCCTGCACTTCCTGTTCCACCTTTTCCACCTCCCTCACAAGCCCCCTCCCCTGCACTTCCTGTTCCACCTTTTCCACCTCCCTCACAAGCCCCCTCCCCTGCACTTCCTGTTCCACCTTTTCCACCTCCCTCATAAGCTCCCTCCCCTGCACTTCCTGTTCCATCTTTCCCACCTCTCTCACAAGATCCCTGCCTTGTACCTCCCCCTCTCCCACCTTCTGTACCTCCCCCGCCACCTCCTTATCCTCAACCGTACCCACCGGCCTCTTCACCTTCACTATACGAGCTCGACCGCGGCGCCCTTTCTTGTACGTCGTTGAGACCACCACCTCGTCTTTGTCCTCTCCCTCTACAGCGTTGGGAGTACCCGGGGCGAGGCGCTGCGGCTCTGGCTCCTTGCTGCTCTGATCCTGTGTTCTCCCCCGCCCTGGTGAGGAGGTGGAGGGGGTTGTGGAGAGCCTCTGTCTTCGTCCACTTTTAGGTAAGGAAGTGGAGGGGGTCTGTGTCTGCCCATGTGTGGATAAGGATGTGGAAGGGGTCTCTGTCCGCCTGGGTGTGGATGTGGAGGGGGTGTTTGTCTGCTCGGTCGTGGATGTGGTGGGTGTTCGTACTCTTCCGCGTCTGAGTGAGGGCGTGGTGGGCTTGATGGGCGAGGAGGAGACCCTTGTTCGTGAGATCTTAGCACGCCGGCCGAATGCTGATGCTAAAGTGTTGCTGTCCTTGACTTTTTCTTCTTCTTCTTCTTTATCTTTGCCTTCTTTTTCTCCTCCTTCTTGCTTGTCTTCTTTGCCTCCTTCTTTTTCTTCTTTTTCTCCGTTTTGTTTTTCTTGTTTTTCTCCTTTTTCCTTTTCTTCTCTTCCTCTTCCTCTTCCTCGTCTTCTGTTTCTTTCTTCTTCTCTTCTTCTTTGGATTCGTTCCAGTATTCCTCTTCCTCCTCCTATTCTTCTTCCTACTTTATCCTCTTCCACTGCTCCTATTCTTTTTCCTAATACATCCTCTCCTCTTCCTCCTCCACCTCCTCCTTCACCACCACCACCTCCTTCTCCTCCTCCTGCTCCTTCTCCTCCTCCTCCTCCTGTGTCGATGCGGTTGGGCGTGGGAAGGCGGCTCCTGGTCCTCGTCAGCCTCCTCTCCTCTGTGAGTGAAGGGGTGCGCATCGTTGACACCCCCTGCAGCAGCGTCACGGCATGTAGCACTGCGTCACTTGGGGTCTCCTGCTCACTCTCCGCCTGGGAACCACACAGCAGCAGCGCCGACACCACCACCGCAACCGCCACCTGAAATGAAGGAGAGAAGTTAAGTAGTCTGATGTCGTAACCTTTTCACTGCTAAAATTTGTCTGCTTAGTACGTATAAATGGACTGTATATGTGAAGGAAGTAAGGAGAGAAAGAGCAATAAGAGTCAAGTGAAATTTTGATTTTGTCCAGTCCTTACTCCATGGAAGTACGTAATTATTCGGGTAGAAAGTGAAAATTCAGGGAAATATAAACTTCTGACGTAGGAGGAGGAGGAGAGAAAGGGAGGGGAGAAGGATGGGGGAAAGTGTTTATCACAGTGTACAGGTGCAATGTTGGTGCGTCCTCAGGTGAAGCATGTGATGTTTTCCAGGTGTTGCGTGTCTCCAGGTGCGTTATGTACAGGTTCCTCCAGACGTCTTGTCACCTGCACTTTCTTTCACTTCTCCCTCTCAAGGTCCGGAAATCTGACGGCGGTGCGTGAGTGGCATATGGAATTTAACAAGTGTGATTTTCTTCTTCACCAAGGGCAACTAAAAAGATCCGCCTCCGAAACAAAAGAAAAAAAAAAGAGGAGGCCTACTGGAGATGCCTGTGCCTAAAGAGTACTTTTGAAAGGATCCTCCATAATGAAACCTCTCTCTCCTGAAAGAGTTAAAATCATAGTTAGAAGATACAGAAGCAGACAGGGAGTTCTAGATTCTACAGAGCTACAGAGACAAGATCTTCAGGTTTAGTAATCAGGAGAGGAATAAAAGTAAAGGGGTCAAGTATTATTTAAAAAAGAGAGATAGAAGGAAACTGGTTCTCAGGTAGAGTGGTGGATGACTGGAATAGATTCCGTAATCAGGTTGTTCGTGCTGAGTCAATACAGAGCTTGAAAAGAATAGACAGGTTTGTGGATGAGGATGATAGTGGAAATAGGTAGGTGTATTTCGTCGAGGGGCTGCCACTTGTAGGCCTAACGAGTGGTGGTTTCTTGCAGCTTCCTTTGTTATTATGGATTTGTGTTCTAACTGACTAAGAGACCCTGATTTATGTCTCTGTGTGAACCATTTTTAACCCGTCAAATTACTTCTATCATATCACCATAACTATACGCTCGTCTTACGCTTGCTGTCTCTACCTCCTCTTCACCTGCTCTGCCCCGCCTCACTCCTTCCTTCTTCTCATCCTCCTTTACTTAACTTTTACTTAAGCGACGCTAACATTTGCCTCCCAGGTTTGAGTGTGTGTGTGTGTTTTTTTTTCTTTTTTATTATTGTCAGTGTTGTGGTTTCATAATTCTGTCAAGTCTGCATCATCATGACTTGTTTTTTTTTTTTTCGTTTTGAGTGTGTGTTAGTGGAGTAACTGCTGACTTCCGAGAGAGAGAGAGAGAGAGAGAGAGAGAGAGAGAGAGAGAGAGAGAGAGAGAGAGAGAGAGAGAGAGAGAGAGAGAGAGAGAGAGAGAGAGAGAGAGAGAGAGAGAGAGAGAGAGATTGTTCATACATATAATGATTAGTTAGCATTACTATTATTGTTATTATTATTATTATTATTATTATTATTAGTAGTAGTAATAGTAGTAGTAGTAGTAGCAGTAGTAATGATACTGCAAAAACAATAGTGGCAAGAACGAAGGTGATTACAATGATGATGATGATGATGATGATGATGATGATAGTGATTATGATAAGGATGATGACAATAATGGCGAGCGTAATGATGGTGATGATGATGATGATAATAGTGATGATGATAAAGATGACAGTGACACGGATGATGATGATGTTGAAGATAGTGATATAGTGACAGTGGCAGTGATGATGACAATGATGATGGTGATGGTGACGATGATGGTGAGGCGGAGAGCACTGCACCCATGGGAAAAGTGAGGCAGGGGAAACTCGTCTTGAGGGAGGGAGGGAGGGAGAAAGTTATGAAGAGAGAGAGAGAGAGAGAGAGAGAGAGAGAGAGAGAGAGAGAGAGAGAGAGAGAGAGAGAGAGAGAGAGAGAGAGAGAGAGAGAGAGAGAGAGAGAGAGAGAGAGAGAGAGAGAATGAAAAGTACTTGAAATATGTAAATAACTAATGAGATTAATAATAACTAACTGAAAGAAAAGAACAACTGAGAAGATTAATTTAAAACTGAATAAATAATAAAAAAATAACTAAATGGAAATGAATGACAGAAAATTAATCAGAAAAAAATCACTATCTGAGGAGAAAATGAATAACTAAACCCTAAATCTAAACTCTAAATCACTGTGTCACTATCAGTCACTCTAAGCCACTTTAAATACTTATACGTCAATATGTCACTAAATCATCTTAAATCACTATACTATAAGTCACTCTACGTATGCCACTGTAGGTCACTGTGAGTCACTCTTATGTCACTGAGTTCAAACCATAAACAAATAAATGAATAAATAAATGAGAAACATAACGAAACAAAAACAAAACACGACAAGAACCATAATCACTCGAAAACAAGCGAAATATTACGTAATGAAGCAGAGGGAAAGGTACAGACAAACTCACGACGCTGACAGACACACACACAGACAGACAGACACTAGCGCACCTGAATTCACGTTACGCTCAATTAGACACCTGCGTTGCGTCATAACAGTGATGCTGGGTGGCGTAACATCTGCTGCTGTAAGAACCTAAGAACACAAGGGAAGCTGCGAGAAGCCATCAGGCCTACACGTGGCAGTCCCTGTATAAAATATGCTAGCGTGTTTCCACCAAGAAGAAACACATTAAGAAAAAGAAGAAAGAAAAAAAGGCGTAAGAAAAAAAAGAGTGTACATGTGGCAGTCCCTGTGCGTATAAAACATGCTTACGTGTTTCAACTAAAAATAATTAAGATGTAGAGGAAGAAGAAGAAAAGAACACAAGAACACAAGGGAAGCTGCAGAAACTCATCTGGCTGACACGTGACGCTCCCCCTCGTATGAAACACACCTACTTGTTCCCATCTATAATTCTTATTCATAAATTTATCTTATCTTTTGAAACCTACTACTGACTCGGCACTAGCAGCCTGATTAATGAGTCTGTTCCATTCACCTGCCACTCGATTTGAGAACCAGTTTTTTCTTATTTCTCTTCTAAATATCTATCAAATTTGAACATGTTACTTCTAGTCCTGTCGTCAGTAATAACGCTAAGTATTTTCCACCTTTGAGGGTTGGCTGGCGGTACCTGGCCGTGGGAAGAGGAAGAGTACAAGTATAGAAAGTCGTAGGGAGCACCACATGAGGGAGGGAGAGAATTAAGAGAGTTATATGGGACTGAAAGCCACGAGGTTACGAGAGGAAAGATGTGGATGATATATAGAGCGAAGTATAGACGAGGAGAGTATACAGTAGATGATAGAGACTTGCAATAAACAGCGTATGAGAGAGAATTATGGGATTACGGAGGGTACATGAGAGTTTTGTGGTGACTAGAGAAAGATTAGTAGGGTTTGAAGTTATAAGAAGGAGTTAAGAGACGAGAGAAAAGGTGGTAAATTTGCAATAAAAGAGTATATGAGAGATAATTATGGCAGTATATGTAAGTTTATGAGTTATGGGAGAAAAGCGTATTTTGTGTTGACGAGAGAAAGAGAGACTGGTGGGGGATTTGAGCTATGACTTATAATATTGGGTCAGAAGAGACGAGGAGGGCTGGTAGAGTGTATTAGAGAAGAGTGGGGAAGATAGTGCGTGTAATAGAGAGGGAGAAATGAGAGAGAAAACAAAAAACGCATTGTGAAAGTGCCTGTGAATGTTGTTTTTGAATTGTCATAGATAGATGAAGAGACAGATAGATAGACAGACAGACAGACAGATAGGTTGATATGTAGATAGAGAGGTAAATAAGCAGATAGATAGGTAGGTAGTTAGATAGATAGTTAGATAGGTAGATAGATAGCACAACAGATAGACAGATAGACAGATAGATAGATAGATAGAACAATAGATAAATACGATAAATAGATAACACAATAGATAGATAGATAGATAGCACAATAGATAGATAGAAAGGATAGATAGAAAGATAGATATATACACACACACACACATGCTTCCCACCCTGTCACGTGGAAAACCATTAATAACAACAACAACGAGAGCAAGAGTAACAACAAGAGGAGCAGCAGCAGTCCACCTGTCGCCACACCTGGTGCTCCTCCACACACACACACCACACACACACACACACACACACACACACACTCCCTCATTAGCCACAGGTATGCTTGGCGAAGTGGCGTCCGGCGGCAGTTCACTAGAGAGGGAACACAGAAGGAAGTCACGAAATTGCTCGCCTCGATTCAAAATTCCCGTGCTTGTGTAAATGAAAAGCTGGGCTGGGTGCTTGTTTGAGTGGTGGTGTGTGGTGTGGTGTGTTTGATGTGGCGGGAAAGTGTGTTTGTCCAAGTGTGTGTGTGTGTGTGTGTGTGTGTGTGTGTGTGTGTGTGTGTGTGTGTGTGTGTGTGTGTGTGTGTGTGTGTGTGTGTGTTTGTGCAAGTGTGTGTGTGTGTGTGTCTGTGTGTGTGTCTGTTTCTTGGTTTCGTTGCTGTTGTTGCTCTTGATCTCTTTTTCTGGCACTTGTTCTTTGTTTTCTTACTTTTTGCTCTTGTTCTTGTTCCTCCTCCTCTTCTTCTTTTTGTTATTCTTCATCATTATCATCCTTTTTTTTAACATAGCCACGTTTTTTTATTCTTATCATTGCGGTTACGAATCATTCAAGAATTATCGTCGTTTTTCATTATTTCAAATCCTCCCCCTTCAAGGAAAGAAAAGTTAAATGATTAAACCTGAAAAATAATTGCGTTTTCACTTTTTTCTGGAGAGGATTAATGTAAATAATTAAGAAAAAATAAAAAAATAAAAAAAAGCAAAAAAATACGAAGGAAGTGATGGAAATAAAATATAAAAATGACTGCATTTTCACTTTCTTTTCTTTTCTTCTCTTATTTTGGCCACGTTGCCCCTGGGGGATAATCTCCTTGAATTATTAAAGAAAAAAAAACTAAAATAAAAAAAGATAGCAAATAAAAACGAAAATACGAAGAAAAGAAAAAAAAAAACACAACTTCTACAGGTCGGTGTGTTTCTAAATTTTGTCAAGTGGGAATCAACAACAAGACTCCTAGTTAAAAAAAAATAAAAATAAATAAATAAAAAAAAATAAATACCTACACAAAAAAGGAAAAAAAAAGGAAAACTTACTTAAGAGTAGTGAAATAAAAGAAGCAACTCATCTTTCACCTTAAGGAAAAACAAAAAAAAAAGTTAACAAAGAAGCGAGTGAGAGAAGAGGGAAAACTCTGTCCTATTTTTCCTCCGTTTTCATTCTCATTTTCGTGAGAGAGGAAGGAGAGGGAAAGGAGTGAAGGGCAAAGGAGAATAAGGAAAGGGGAGAAGTGGGAGAAAAGACAGGAAAGACAAGAGGGAGGAAAGAAGGGGAAAGGAAGATGAGGATGAAAGAATGGTTGAGGAGGGAAAGAGACGAAGAGGAGAGGGGTGGGAGAAAAGATAAGAAAGTCAGGAGAGGAAAGAAGATGGGAGGAGAAGGAGGAGAGAAGAAAGAATGGGAGAGAAGGGGAGAAGAGGAAGAGGAGAAGAGTGGCAGACAAGACAACGAAAAGCAGGAGAGGAAAGGAGGGGAGGAGAGAAGAGGAAGATGAAAGAGGAGGAGGAAGAGAAGAGGGAAGAGGAGGAGAAAAGAGAAGATTAGTAAGAATTGTCATAAGTGTTGAGAATTTGTATGTTGATGTAATACTGAGAGAGAGAGAGAGAGAGAGAGAGAGAGAGAGAGAGAGAGAGAGAGAGAGAGAGAGAGAGAGAGAGAGAGAGAGAGAGAGAGAGAGAGAGAGAGAGAGAGAGAGAGAGAGAGAGAGGAAAATGGAAATTCTTTGGTTTCAAATTGGTTCTCATTTGACTTGATTTGGAGAAGGAAGGAAAGTTTTGTTGCAACAGTGTGTGTGTGTGTGTGTGTGGTGTGTGTGTGTGTGTGTGTAGGAAGGAAGTAGTAGTGGTAATAGTAGTAGTAGTAGTAGTAGTAGTAGTAGTAGCAGTAGTTGTTGTTGTTGCTGTAGTAGTAGTAGTAGTAGTAATAGTAGTAGTAGTAGTAGTAGTAGTAGTAGTAGTAGTTGTTGTTGTTGTTGTTGTTGTTATTGTTGTAGAAAAAAAATGAGAAGGGAAAAAAAAGGAAAAACTTGAATAATAACGAGAGAAGACACAAAGGGTTTAGCATGTCACACTGTTCACACACACACACACACACACACACACACACACACACACACACACACACACACACACACACACACACGCAAATCATGTGTTACGTTCAGTCTTACAAAACATTCATGGGAGAGGCAACATCGCGGAAACGAAGGTTATGAAAACACACACACACACACCACACACACACACACACACACACACACACACACACACACACACACATTCCATTCTTCTCCTTACGCTATGAAATTTCTGCGGTCAGATATTTTTCTTGTTCGTTCTTATGTACAAAGAGGGAAGACCCAAGGAAAAAAGAAATATAGGAAAAAGAGACATTGTTTCTCCTGTAAAAAATGTAACGGAGCATATAGTTGACGTGCTCCTGACCTTCTCACCTGCGCTGTATTACCTTCTACCTGACCACCAAGACCCGTATTCTTAAACGATTCAGGGTCTTACCTCCATTACTTGTAACTTAAGAACATAGAACACAAGGGAAGTTGTAAGGAAGCCATCACGTGGCAGTCCCTGTATAAAGCATGCCTGGGCTCTCATAAGAACTAATATTAAGAGCAACTGAGATGATCAAACAGGTTCTAATAGAAGTTTTTCCCTACTGATGATGCAAAATTTCTTGGTTAACTAGCATTACAACCATACAGGTATTCTTGTGGCACTACAGCCAGTTGAAACAAGACGTTACGGGTAATTCTACAGCCTTGGAAATCACGTGATGGACTCCAACCTTTAAGAATGAAGTTTTTAGAACCTATATAGTTCGATCTGTATGAGTAAAAGCTGAGGCAGTCTGCTCTACTGATTAATTTCTGATGGCTGTGTTCAACGTCCATTAGATTCATATGTCCTTATAGATGTTAACAATAAAAGGAAAGAAGCTTACAGTGAAATTTACAATAGGAGTTCCAGAGCAGGACGATATTGCTTCCTGTACACACCACACGTGACACTGACGGAGGGAGATGACGCGGAGTAACCTGTAAGTGCTTCATCAGACAGCCGGACATGATCTTCCGCTGCAGCACACCTTGTCATGTTTCAGGAGCCGCCTTGTGTGGGTCGCCTTAGCGGTGTTGTGACTTATGCTCTTATGTTCACTGCAGTCTTCCTAAATTCTGTTCTACTAAAGCTTCTTGTTTCTCCAGTGTTCTCTCTTGCTCTCCTTCCTGATAGT
>NC_087162.1:27052947-27055447 GCF_035594125.1 Scylla paramamosain | reverse complement strand
TAAAATAAAAGTGAATGAATAAAACAAACAAACAAAAAAATAAGTAAACAAACATATATAGTACAACTAAACAAACACACGAAACACACTATTAGATAAACAACTAATACGACTACAAAATACAAAACATTTCTCTCTCCCAACACAACACATCCTGAAGTGAGTAGGGCGGGCAGGAATGACTTGACTTGGAGCTCACAACACAGCAACACAGCAGGAACAGCACGCAGTAAACACACACACTAACACACACAGAGGGAGCACTTGCGCCTGACGTAGCACTAGTAAAGGACCAACACGCACCGTAGCACCTCTCATGTTGACTCTTGCGGCATCAGCAGCCAAATGACGGTCCCCAGCTTGGTTCCCCCCTTATATACCTTCCTGCTCCGAGTCCCAACTGGCGGCGGTGGTGGTGGTGGTAGTGAAGGGAAGGTGATCGTGGTGGTGGTGGTACTTTATTCTCACGTACTGTACCAATGTTGTGTGTTCGTGGTGTCCTTGGTGTTCGTGATGGTGGCCTTGGGTTTGTTATTTATTGTTCGTGGTGTTCTTGATGACGAAATCTGGTTAAAAAGTGTTCAATTTCTGTTTTTCAAGTGTTATTATGTGTTTATATACTCTGTGGTGTTACTGAAGAAGAGTTAGTAGTTATAAGGTGCTCAGTTAGTGTTCTTCAGGGGTTACTGGCTGTTGTGAAGTGTCTACGGTGTTCTGAAGTGCTATGAAGTGTCTAGGGCATTTTTTGGGTTTTTCTTTAATAAATATTCTTAAAATGATTGTCAGTGTTTTGGAACGTTCATAGTATAGTGAACAGATTCAACAAAATATTCTTATGTTTGTTTTTTGTTCTAAGTTTTTTTTTTTTGGTGTGTGTGTGTGTGTGTGTGTGTGTGTGTGTGTGTGTGGTGTGTGTGTGTGTGTGTAATGTTCCGGTTAGAGTTGAAAATTGTGAATGAAAAAAATGTCCCAGGGAAAATTGTTAATAATGGTTATGAGGAGGAGAGAGAGAGAGAGGAGAGAGAGAGAGAGAGAGAGGAGAGAGAGAGAGAGAGAGAGAGTGAGAGAGAGAGAGAGAGAGAGAGAGAGAGAGAGAGAGAGAGAGAGAGAGAGAAAATGAAGATGAAAAGCTTTTTTTTCATCATCTCTCTCTCTCTCTTGTGTGTGTGTGTGTGTGTGTGTGTGTGTGTGTGTGTGTGTGTGTGTGTGTGTGTGTGTGTGTGCGTGCGTAATCACAATAGAGAGGAGTGGGAAAGGTGACGGGACTTGTGTCAACCTTACACAGCATGTCCTCCTCTTCCTCCTCCTCCTCCTCCTCCTCCTCCTCCTCCTCCTCCTCCTCCTCCTCTTTTTCCTCGTCTACGCCCTGAATTCGGTAGCACGCAACCTTCTCATATCTTTCAGAGAGAGAGAGAGAGAGAGAGAGAGAGAGAGAGAGAGAGAGAGAGAGAGAGAGAGAGAGAGAGAGAGAGAGAGAGAGAGAGAGAGAGAGAGAGAATGAAGTGACTTAAATTGCGCCATAAAAAGTGAGATGAAATGGAAAGTCACTCACGTTTAGAGAGAGAGAGAGAGAGAGAGAGAGAGAGAGAGAGAGAGAGAGAGAGAGAGAGAGAGAGAGAGAGAGAGAGAGAGTCATTACAACGTACATAGGCAAGAGAGGGAAAGTTTCCTTCGCCTATTTGTGTGTGTGTGTGTGTGTGTGTGTGTGTGTGTGTGTGTGTGTGTGTGTGTGTGTGTGTGTGTGTGTGTGTGTGAGGAGGTGTAAAGATGAGAGAAAGAGGAAGAGAGAGAGAATGAGAAAAGTGGTTAGATGAGATGATGATGCGATAGAGAGAGAGAGAAAGAGAATGTGAAGGTGTTATACAGAGAGAGAGAGAGAGAGAGAGAGAGAGAGAGAGAGAGAGAGAGAGAGAGAGAGAGAGAGAGAGAGAGAGAGAGAGAGAGGGAGTCAAACAGCAAATCATTAAGAAAATAAAAAAAAGGTTATGCAATTAAAAAAAAAAGAGAATAAGAAACTGGGTTAACATAATGAAAAAAATAATGAAAAATAAATAAATAAAAGCGAAATACTTACGAGTATACATTTCAATACAAAAATGCTTCCTCAACTTAAAGTATTGATAGAATGAAGTGATTGTCTACTTAAGGGATGTCAGTAGTAAACAATTTGATGCCACTGCTATTAATACGTGTTTTTTTGTACTTTGCTTATCCTTTTCCTCCTCTTATGTGTTTTCTTCCTTTCTTGTCTTCTTCCTTTTCCTCTTCCTCCTTCTTCTCTTACGTGATCTCTTCCTTCTCTTGTAATTGTCCTTCTTTGCGTTTTCTTTGACGTTTCCTCCTCCTCCTACCCCTCTTCTTCTTCTTCTTCTTCTTCCTCCTCCTCCTCCTCCTCCTCCTCCTCCTCCTCCTCCTCCTCCTCCTCCTCCTCCCTGTACTCTCCTGGGACTTGAGTTAATTAGTATTTTGTTACGTGTTATAAATAGTAAAGTGCCTAGAT
>NC_087162.1:27047947-27050447 GCF_035594125.1 Scylla paramamosain | reverse complement strand
TGCAATTCCTCCAAGGCCACTTAGCTCACCGCTGGATTGGTTGCCACTACTCCGCGATTTATTAGTATTCTTGTGGCCGTCCTGTCTTGTGTCACTCAGCCAGCCAGTTAGCCACCCGCCAGCCTCCTTCACCCTCCCCCCCACTCTCTCTCTCTCTCTCTCTCTCTCTCTCTCTCTCTCTCTCTCTCTCTCTCTCTCTCTCTCTCTCTCTCTCTCTCTCTCTCTGTGTGTGTGTGTGTGTGTGTGTGTGTATGTGTGTGTGTCCATGAGTCTATCTTTTAATCTTATTTATTTATTTTTATTTATTTGTATTTCTTAATTTATTTTTATGTGTATGTGTTTGTCTCTCTCTCTGTCTGTCTTTGTCTCTGTTGAAATAGAAAGAGAGAGAGAGAGAGAGAGAGAGAGAGAGAGAGAGAGAGAGAGAGAGAGAGAGAGAAAGATTAAGTTGGTTTTCTCTTCACTACTATTTCAGAACCTGCAATAGAAAAATCAGTGTCTAAGAACAATTAGATGATAATGAGAAAAAAAAAATATCCAGCAGACTGAAAGAAAGTCCAGAATAACATAAGTTAACCGTGTGTTGTCTCCTCCAGCAGCAGGTGAGGCGCGTGCAGGCAGTGACTGAGCTGGAGGGTTGATAGTGACTGGTGCAAGCAAGAGCCACCGCCACTACCGCCACCACCACCACCACCACTACCACTGCTGCTGGCACCGCTAGCACCATTATCTTCAGGTCCTCGTCGCCGTCCTCCCTGACCCATGCAGTGCTGCAGGCGTGACCACCACCACCACCACCACCACCACCACCACCACCACCATACCACCACCACCAATGACAGGAAGTAAAAGAAAAAAAAGTAAGAGAAATAGTAGAATAAGAAGAAGAATAGCAACAACAACAATAACAACAAACACTGGGGCCATCAGTCTCCACTACAAGACAGGAAGGTACGTAAAATCTACTTTGTTCATTTATCTACTTCTACTATTTCACAATTTTTTTTCCCCATTATATTACCCCAAGAAAGTAACTCCATGGAACTAACCAACTAGAGGATCTGAGCCCCTAAATATGATTCTGTAAACCTAAACCTTAGTCACAAGTGGAGCTTAAATAAAACCCTATATAACATAATCTAGGTCAATAAGCAGAGCATCCAATCCCCAAACACTCTAGGCCCATCAAACTCATGTACATAGTTTCAAGGTTCCTCTCCGTCTCTCCCTCTCCCTCTCTCTCTCTCAACTGTAACAGGGAAAGAGAAGGAGGGAGAGGCTAAGGAAAGGAGGGACGGGGAGTGGACGCGGGAGGTCACTGGAGGAAGGGGGAAAGGGAGGAAGGAATTGAAGGGGAACGCTGGGGTTGCATCAGGTGAAGGTATTTGGCTGTGGTAACGTGCAAGGAACTGCGGACGGCGAGAGGAGCGGGAGGATGTCAGAGGAGGAGGAGGAGGAGGAGGAGGAGGAGTGGCGGAAGAAAGAGAATGAGGAGCCTATGAGGAAAGGATGGAAGAAGACAGTGAAAAAGAAGGAGGAAGAAGGGAGGAGGTAGAGGAGGAGGATGAGTGACGGAAGAAAGGGAATAAGAAACTTATGAGGAAAGGAAGGAAGAAGAAGACAGTGAAGAACGTGGCGTAGGAGGATGTCAAAAGAGGAAGAGGAGGAGGAGGAAGAGGAGGAGGAGGAGGAAGAGGAGGAGGAGGAGCGTCAGACAGGAAGGAAATGATTGGTACAAATTGAACGTAGATAACTGGAGCAACTAGTACTACTACTACCACCACCACCCACCACCACCACCACCACCACCACCACCACCACCACCACCACCACCACCACCACCACCACCACCATCCCCACCACTACTGCAACTCTTCTTACTCAATCATGCATGCAAATCAATGAGAACTTTCGCATCTCATTCCTCTTTCTGTACGAAATATGCTGCTTTTTGTCTGTATTGCACACACACACACACACACACACACACACGGTCGCGGGAAAAGACTCGGGTGATTGGAGGAAGAAGAAAAAAAAGAAGAAAAGTAGAAGGAGAAGGAGGAGGAGGAGGAGGTGAAGGAGGAGGAGGAGTAGGAGGAAGAGGAGGAGGAGGAGGTGATAATTTGATTCTTTCCTCATCTTCCTTCACCTGAAAGAAAGGAAGGAATGCAAAAGTTGACCAAGAAATAACGAGATGAAGGGAAGGGAAGGAAGGGAAGGGGAGAGAAGGAAAGGAAATAGAAGGGAAGGGAAAGGAAGATAAGAGAAGAAAAGGAAAGAGAAAATAAAGGAAGGAAAGGAAGGAAGAGAGACATATTAGGTGACTGGAAAATGAGAAGAGGAGGAAATGTGAGAGAAAGGAAAGTAAATAAAAAAGAAAAAAATCGAGGGATGCTGGAAAATAAACGATACAGGAAGGAGGTGGATGAGGAGGAGAAAGGAGAGGAAGAGGAGAAAGAGGTGAAAGAAGAAGAAGAAGAAGAAGAAGAAGAAGAAGAAG
>NC_087162.1:27025447-27045447 GCF_035594125.1 Scylla paramamosain | reverse complement strand
GGAGATGTGTGTGTGTGTGTGTGTGTGTGTGTGTAAGGGGAAGGGAAAGGAAGGGAGGGAAGGAAGGGTAGGAGTGTGTGTGTGTGTGTGTCTTTCGTTAGCGAGGTAGCCATGTGGAGGTGCCTGACGTAAGGGTGGTGGCTGGAGAGGGTGCTGCAAGAGAGAGAGAGAGAGAGAGAGAGAGAGAGAGAGAGAGAGAGAGAGAGAGAGAGAGAGAGGGGGAGGGAGGATGTTATATTAAAATCCTATACATCGTTTTCTTTTCATTGTTACGTTTGATTGTTCTCTCTTTTGTTCTTTTTCTTTCTTTTGTCTTGTCCTTTTCTCTTCTTTCTTTCATTTTTCGTCATAAACATTTTTTATAACGCTTCTTTTTTTATCATATTTTCTTTTTCTTTCTTGTTTTTTCTTCTTCTTTTGTCATAAACCTCCCTTTTTTTACAAACATCTACTTTTCTATTTTTTTTCTTTGACGGGTGTCTTAAGTAATGGTCTATGTTTCTGTTACTGTTCTTTTTTTTTCCTTTCTTTTCTTTTTTTTCTTGTTACGGCATCTTAAATTTTGCTTTCATTTTCTGCTCTTATTTCCTTCTTCTTCTTTCCCTTTTATAATAAACACATCTTCCTTTTGTTATGGGCACCTTCTTTTCCTGTTATAATACTTTTTTTTCTCTCCTTTGAAGGGTGTCTCACGCATTGTTCTCTGGTGCCTCGTTCAGATTGAACTGCACAGAGTCTGGAAATACAATGGGGCAGGCGTGACACAAGGGGAGCAAAGGGCAGAGAGCGTGGGACGTAACGCTGCTAAGTACTGCAATAGTGTCTGACTGTTGCATAGTTTAGGGATGTTTCTGGCTGCTGGAAAGACGAAAGGTTAAGTTAAGGTTGTCTGGGAGAATTTTCATGTGCAGTTCGGTTTCTTTTGAGAGTTTGTCTGTTGATTTTTTTTAGGTTTTCTTTTCTTTTACTTTTTTTCCGTTTTTTTTTTTTTTTTTATTAAGAGTTTGTTGATTTGCTTTTTTTTTTCTATTTTCTCTCTATTTTTTTTTTTTTTTTGTAACATAAGAAAATAAGGGAAGCTGCAAAAAGTCATCGGGTCTACACGTGGCAGTCGCTGTATAATTCATACCTACTTATTTTCACCCATAATACCTATCTGTGAATTGCTTCTTAATGACTTCGTACTAACGTTTTCATTATTAAGTCTGTTCCATTCATATCCCACGATTTGAGAACCAATCTCTTACTATATATTTCTGAAATCTAACTTTACCAAGGTCAAATCCATTATTTCTTCTTGTATCCTGGGATTAGTGACTCTCAGGATCTATCAGTCTGTCTATCTATCTTTCTATCTATCTATCTGTCCCTCCTTGTAAATTTGTGTCTGTCACTCAATCTATCTATCTAGGTGTGAAAGAAGATCATGTTATCCCTTAAGAAAAGAAGAAGAAAGAGGAGTTGAAGAAAAGAAGAGTAAAAACGAAAAAATAAGGAGCATTTTCTATATTACTTAAGTCCCTGGTGTCACCTTAATAAGTTTTCTTCGTTATTACCAAAGCAAACTTTTAGCGGATACTTCTCTATTCTAAATTAACTTCTATCCATCTCTCTTATAAGTCTTAAAAGTGAGGCACCAAGGAACTAATGTAGAATCCTTGAGCTAGACCGTACGTAATGCTTGTGTCTGTATGAGGGAGAAGAGAGCAGGGCGTTTTATGTCCTCTCTCTCTCTTTCTCTCTGTCCCTTTGAATAGTTCTTTTACACTACGCAATGAAAAATGTTTGTAGTTATCTTTTTGAGAGCTGCATTATGAGCGAGCCTTTTTTTTTATTAATTCATGTGTCTTTTGTTGGACTCCTTTGGTTGTGTCTATATGGGTTTGAAAGTAGAGAGTGGAGGGGGGGTTCCCAGTCCTCCCTCCATCTGCCTCTGAATGGATTTTTAACATTCCACGAGCGCTAATAATCATCCTTTTAGGGGCTGTATTACCTACGATTTTTTTTTTTCATTAATTTATATGCCCTTTGGTTTGACTCCTCTCCACATGACAAGTAAAAGGGAAAAGAGAGTAAAGAGAGAGAGAGAGAAAAAAAAAAAAAAACGGAGGTGGAGAAAGAAGAATGAATAGATGAATAAATAAAGTCTTCAAAGCCCAGTTGTGCAGTAAGGCAAGGCTGTCCCACCACCACTACTGAAGAGAGGACAACAATATTAAACACTCCTGGAAATATTTACGCCACAGCTCGTCCAAACATGTTACAAGACTGAATTAAACCACATGACTCAGTTGCGAAATACCTACCTTGCATTCTCCACCATAATCTGACACCTTAGCGAGCGTGAGGCGTTAGGAATTCGTGAAGATATGTAAAGTAAGGCTCCTTCTCTCACTCACACGCTGTAATTAAGCTGTGGGAATGGTGTTAGTGAGGTGCGCGTTTTGCAAATCTTATTAACACATTGGCGGCCGCGAGAGACGACGCGTGGGGTGAAGTTAACACACACCTCAGCATAAGCACAAGTCTGGCTGCATACGATTACACTCCACGCCTTGTATTTTGAAACGCCCGGCTCTCTCATAAGCACTGTTTACAAAGGCCACAAGATTGATTAGTTGGGTTCTTATGGGCGTTTTTCGTATTAATGATGCAGGATTAGTGTTGAACTGCCACTAGAGTCATGAAAACACCATAGAAAAGCTTAATAACTTCCTGTAGAGCGATTGAAATAGAGGTTAGGTACTGAAACATTCTTAATAACATTGTTTTGTGTCATAACTTACCCTCTTGACAGCCTCTCTCTCTCTCTCTCTCTCTCTCTCTCTCTCTCTCTCTCTCTCTCTCCCCGTCTTCCCAGCAAGCCAGCCCAGCCTCCCTCTCTCTCTCCCGTGGCTTGAATGTCTTATAAACTCTTATAAACACACTTCTCATTATCATGTCTGTTTAGCACATCGTATTGTCTGATTTAGCGGCAAACTCCTGGGCACGCTTCCGTCCTGCGCCTCGTGTTCCTGTTTCATATTGCACAGTTGTGGCGCGTATGAAGCCATCTCAGCTCCTCTACTGCTGTGCCTGTCCTTGCTAACCTTCAGGGCACGTGGAAAAGAAGAGGGAATAGAAAGTTGATATTAGGAAGACTCTGAAGGCGCGTTAACTCCTCTACTGCTCTGCTTGTCTTTGGTAACATTGAGGGCAGGGTAAGGAATGGTTGCAGTGGACATGAATAGGGAGAATAGATGGTTAATAGTCTTTTTATTTATTTATCTATTTATTTCTTTCTTTCTTTATTTTTTGTAGAGGGTTATAAGATGTATGAACCGTGAAGGCATCTTTGTAAGGAATGCCTGCACGGACACAGAAAAGAAGAGATAGTTGAAGATTAATTTTGTCTTTTTCTTGTAGTTCAAAGGTATTTAAGGAACTGTACTGCAATGATAAGCGTCTAAAATGTAAAATGTAAGAGAAGAAGAATGGAAATAAGTTGTTAACGTCCTTCATATGGTAAAGAACTGGTTTAAGACACTGTACGGGGCGAAAGACTGTCTAAAATGCTGAAAGTGGTTATATAAAGGAACATTTAGTGGTGCAAGGGTTAAGAATGATGGGAGGGAAGCTCAGGGTGGACAAGTAATGTGTTCGTGTATTCTGTTCTGTAGGGACTGGCATTTTATATTTATTTATTTATTTATTTTATTTATTTATTTATTTTATTTTGTTTTATTTTCTATAGATCTTGGCCAGTGCCCTTCTTACTTCAAAATATGTTCGGTCAAGTTTTGCCATCAGGTTTTCCTCGGAGGGATGAAGACCTGATTCAGAACGTAAGGGAATGAATAATTTGTTGTCAGTGAATCTCTCTCTCTCTCTCTCTCTCTCTCTCTCTCTCTCTCTCTCTCTCTCTCTCTCTCTCGTTATAAATCTTCAGACGTCAGATTATCTCCTAAATTTTCTTTATAATTATTACAAAGTGTTCGTCTTTCAGATTTTTTAGTGGATATATTTTGTACTTCACACTTTCTTTCCTTTTTTTTATTTTTTATTCAAGAATCACACCACCTTTTGTTTTAAATCATCCAGGTGCTTGTTTAAAATCTGTACTGGTGTAGTAGTGTAGTTGTCCTTAATTGCTGACACTTGAGTAATCATCTTCAAAATTACTCCTTTCATTGCCAATGATACGCACTGAATCAGCTAAATCAACTCACAAACAAAAGAGAAACAAACAGTAATGACGTTTGTTCTTCGATCTTCCCCCTCCCACTCTTCCCCCCACCTTCTCTCTCCCCGTTCCCAGTCCCCCGCGTCTCTTTAACGCAATTTGCACACCTTTCTGACTCTTTCATCCTGGCGCGTGTAGCAAGTAGATGTGGTGCCGTGCATGTCAACAGTAGCCGTGCACGAAACTCTCTCGTATATAATGATATGGAGAGAAAAAAAAGGAAAAGTTTTTTTTTTTTTTATCATTTGTGTCACGTGCTTGAAATGATAATGAAGGTGATGATGATGATGAAAAAAAAAAAAAAAAAAAAATATGCCCTTTTGATTTTGGTACCTATATGCAAGGTAACGTAGATCAATATAATCACCTTTTCAACATAACTTCGTATCCACGTTTCAGAACACGCCGCCCCCACAACTAAGGACAAAGAAACGAAGAGGAGAAGGAATCCTGTATTCTGAATTACCACAGAAATTATTAACAGGATTCTCAAGAGTATTTGTCCTGTTGATAACGTGGAAATATTGTTAATCTGTCACCAGAAACACACACAAAAAAAAAAAAACACCCTTAAGAACCCGTGTAACTTCAACTAGAGCCTTTTGAATATAGTGCAGGTGCGGCGCAGAAGTGTTTCAGAATACGGTCCGAAAGCACAGCTGAGTCCAATTCCCAGCAAGAAATGATGAGGAAGAGACTAAAGCGCATCCCAATCCTATTCCCCAGCAAGGAGTGACGCATCTGGCTGGCCTGAAACGCGGAATCTGAGGAACGTGGCGTAAAATCCATCCCAGGTTACATATTCACTAGTCCCCCCGTGCGCCTGACTGACCGCGTAGAAAACGGAGCCCGCCCTTGGACGTTAAGCAGCCCCGACTATTGAAATTCAGAAATGCACAATAGATATTCATTTTGTGGGTCTACTGCCAATTCCATCTTCATATATCATTGGTATTAAAGCCTCTGATCCACGTAGGGACCTTCCTCACCGCCTGCCAGGGGGAGAAAACGTGGTCTGGCGCAGGGTGAGCAAGGGAGAGAGGGACAGGGAAGGTGGGACAGAGAGTAGTGAGCGGGAGAGGGGAAACTTGGCGCATAAATTATGGAAGAGGTGTGGAGGGAAGGAAGGAAGGGTCTCTCTCTCTCTCTCTCTCTCTCTCTCTCTCTCTCTCTCTCTCTCTCTCTCTCGTCTTTGATTATATGTTAAATTTATGATAATGATAATCCTACTACTACTATTACAACTACTTTGCTACTACTACTACTACTACTACTACTATTACTACTACTACTAATACTACTGCTTTCACTACCACCACCACTGCTAATACTACTACCACCCTTTTTTTTTCTTCTTTTTATATATTCATTCATTCATTCATTTATCTATTTATTCATTCATTCATTTATTCATTCATTCATTCATTCATTCATTCCTCTATTTAGTCATTCATTCATTTATTCAGTCAATCAATCACTCAGTCATTCACTCATTCATTCATTCACTTACATTTCTTTGCATCAGTGAATCATTTATGCTATTTCTTCTCTATCTCAAATCTTCTCACTGAATCTCACATCTACGGCAAACACAATTTCTTCTCATTGCAGTCTTAACTCTCACTATCTTCACCACTCCATCATGAACACACCCATGAATAGAATAAATTTTGCAATGCCACTCAACCTCCTCTTCCACACCACATCACTAACACACCCATAAATAACAAATACCTTTTGCAATGCCCTTCTTTCAGTTTCTCCTTCCTTCCGCGTCCCTGCCTGAAGAGTGAAACTAGGGCCTGGGGACACCGCTGCTTTCTCCCGCCTGCCTTCAAGTGCCCAGGTCGTGACGCGGGGCCTTGGGTGCGTGGCGGCTTGACCTGCTTCTGGGAGACTGCTGGGGGTCTTCACATCTTCCCTACCGGTGATACATTGGGCATTATTCTGACACATTTCTGCCCGCACCTCTTATTTTCAGAAGGGTTTAGTTGAAGATACACTGGCTTACAAGGGTGTTTTTACGGGTCTGGTGATAGACTGGTAAGCTTTGTACATTATTAATAGGGGAAACACTCTTGAGAACCTTTGGAAAGAGATGAGAATTACCACTATTGATAAAAAGTAGAGCAGATAATACGCTGAATCATTTGAGAATGCTCGTGTGGATAAATCTTTTTTTTTAGTAATATATTATGCATACTTTGTTTTGTAGGTTTAAAGAGAGGACTGTATCTTTTGTAATGCTTATTCTTCTGTGCTGCGTCAATGGATCTCTGTCTATAGTGAATGAAGGAAGGGTTGGTCAGACACGTGCTGGGCTGTGAGAAGGTTAAGGCGCCTCAGGATAGCAGGCACAGTGTCACTTTTCTCACCTTTACCTGTCTAATTCTGTCACAGCCACTTAGTTAGGGATACGTGATGGAACCTATTTGATCTGCTTTCAGGAGAGTGTGAATTAAACTGGCTTTTTTTCCCTTTTTTCTTTCCTTTTGTTTCCTTTTTCCTTTTTTTTTATCTTCTTGTGTATTTTTATTTTAGGTTCTCTTAACATCTGGTCAGAGAGAGAGAGAGAGAGAGAGAGAGAGAGAGAGAGAGAGAGAGAAATAAAAAGGATGGGACAGTATAAACATTTCCACCTGACACCAAATCTACATGTTCGCATTCATGTTAAAGAGAATCATTAGCATTTTATATTATTCGATGCAGACTCTGGTGCTTCCCAACACGCCATTATCTGCAGGTGTTGCTGATAAGCCTTGGCATAAATAAGGCTCAGGTAACAGGTGAGGCTCTTGTTGTGATCACCTCTGCCTCACCTTTACTCTGATGTCGTGCTGGTGGTGGTGGTGGTGGTGGTGTTGGTGGTTCGCTATGTATCTTACCTTACCTGCAGTGTTCTTCTCACCTGACGTTTTGCCGTGATCACCTTTGCCTCACCTTTACTGTAGGGCTGTGGTGGTGGTGGTGGTGGTAGTGGTCAGTCAGTTACGAGTGCTTACCTTACCTTACCTGTCGTGTTCCTCTTACCTGTCATGCTCATTGCCAGAACAGGTTTGGTGAAGGGTCTGGGATGTATCATTACTACTTTTATTCAAACCGTTATCATCACAGTAACTTGCGTGCTATTACTGTTCTTGTGTCCGTTTTACTTTCTCTTCTTTCCTTTTCTTTTTCTTTTTCTTCTTCTTTGTTTCTCTCGGAATTTTTATGTGTGCATTTGCTGTTGAGTGTGCTTTGCTTCTTTCTTTTGTTCTTTCTGTTTGCTGGTGGTGATGGTGGTGGTGATGATGGTGGTGGTAGTAGTAGTAGTAGCAGCTCATCACCATCACCACCATCACCACCGTCACCACCAGCATCATCACCATCACCTCATAAACACCTCACACGTTAATGAATCACGTGACTGGATACTTCCTTCCTCTTCCTCCCTCCCCCCCTCTCTCTCTCTCTCGTTACCTCCATTAACATTATACACCCTTTCCTCTCACTTCTGCCTCTCCTTGTACTGCCTCCCTCCTGCTCTCCCTCCATCCTTCACTCTCACTTCCTCTCCACGCTTCCTCAGGGCCGGGCAGTGTGCTGGGCTGGGTTACCGATTCCAGGCTCCCGAGCACTTAGCCAGCTGCCGCGGAGGAAAGGAGCGAGGGAGGGGAGGGAAGGCAGGAGGGAGAAAAGGAAATTGACAGAGAGGGCGAGATGAAGACGAGATGAAAGGAAATGATTTGAGGTTATATTAGTGATTATTATCATTATGTTTGTTTTGGTATTGTTATGGGTGTTGATGGGTGTGAGGGTGTGACAGCGGCCCGCCCAGCCTCGCCCCGCCCGTCTCCCCGCCCACGCTGGCCCGGCAGGACGCGAAGCTCACGAACAAGTTGACTTTTGCCGCTGGAAATGGCGACCCACTTGTTGGCATCACCGAGAGTAGCAGCCCGGCGAGAGGGGGATGTTGCCTCCTTGCTTTATATAACAGACTTCGTATTTTTGTTTTGTTTGTCGTCTTATTCTTGTATGCGCGGGGTTATTTTGGCTCACCTGCGTGCGTTTAGTGCGAGCGTGGGCGGGTGGGCGTGGTGCGGGCGGGGGCGTGGCGGGGAGGAGCAGAGGTGTGTGGCTGGCGAGCGGTGGCGACAGGCAAGGCTGGGAGGAGGGAAAGAGAATCCAGGCGATCTGCAGTGAGGCGAGCAGTCTGGTTCAGGGCAGTGGAGGGGGAGGGTGTATGTGTCGTGGATCCCGCGTGATGTTTGTGTCAGTGGACTTTCGCCACGCCCTTGTCGCTTTGCCAGGAGCCAGTGCCGTGGTGCTTCGTGGCCTCGCTTCACAATAGTTCCTCGTGCGTTACCCGAAGGAATAATCCATGTCCGTAGCGCGGTTGTGGTGTTGGTGTTGGTAGTGGTGGTGGTGGTGCAAGCATGAGGTGGGAGTGGTTACTGTTGCTGGTGGGGATGGTGGTGGTGCCTGCGGGGGCGTTCGTGGCGGTGGTGCCCGACACTTCAGCCGTCGGGGACATCGTGTTCCACGCGGGCATGGACGGACCCACCCACTATAAGCTGGACTCGCGGCGGACTGCTTCCTACGTCCACAAACTGTTCCACGTGGATCGGCGGACAGGCGCCATCACCAGCAAGCGTACGCTGGACTGCTCGGGCACCTTCTACACCAACCCCGTCACGCTGTGGCTGGAAGCGTGGTCTGACCGGCCTGGTGCGCCGCTGGACTACGCCACCGTGCCCCTGCGTCTGGTGCTAGCAGGGGACGCTTGCCTCCACCACTCCGCTGTGCTGGAGCGGGAGGTCACGTCCTGGATAGACACAGCAGCATTTTCTCTGCCCCTGCCTGACCCCGACCCCTCTGACCCCAACACGCTGTGTCTGCGCCGCTCGCAGGTCATCCTCAGGGTGCCTGATCTGCTGCCGCGTTCCCTCCACACCTGCAGGCTGGACTTCACCTCCGTGTCCGACCACCGCGTCACCATCGAGCCCACGGGCGGCGACCTGGTGAGCCTGCTGGACACGTGCCTCTCGGGGGTCACCAGGATCAAGGTGGGCGTCAGGATGACCTGTCCCGAGCTCAGGTCGCCCTTTGACCATGACCTGATGCTGGTGTTGCACAACGCCGTGGACGCGGGCGATGAGGGCCACATCCGACGCATCAGGCGACAGATGCAGACCGCGGCGCCGTATTTCGAGCGCACCCTGGAGATGGCACACGTGATGGAGGAATCAGAGAAGGGCACCGCGGTGACGACGGTGACGGCGACGGATCCTGAGAGCGCACCCCTCACGTACTCCATTGAGGCGGTGCTGGACGCTCGCTCGCAGCGAATGTTCGCGGTGGACCCCGCCAGCGGCCTCATCACCACCAACACGAAGCTGGACCGTGAGCTGGTGGACGTGCACTACTTTCGCGTGAAGGCTGTGGACAAGACCTCGTCGCCGCCGCGCTCCGCGACCACCACCCTGCAGATTATCGTTGACGACGCCAACGACCACGCGCCAGTTTTTGAGCGCGAAGAGTACGACACGGCGGTGCGGGAGTCCATCAGCGTGGGCTCCACCGTGCTCACCGTGAGGGCCACGGACGAGGACTCGGGGCCCAACGCCGACCTGCGCTACACCATCCTCAATCCCACCGGCGCCAACGAGGTGTTTCGCATTGACCCGAAGTCCGGCGAGCTGTCCACCCGCCTGCCGCTGGACCGCGAGGAGCACGCCCTCTACACCCTCACCGTGCAGGCCGAGGACGAGGGCGCCGCGCAGCACCGCCTCACGGCCACCACCCACGTCACCGTCACCGTCCTCGACGAGAACGACAACTACCCGCAGTTCACTGAGCGCACGTATACAGTGGAGGTGCCCGAGGACATCAGCGCCGCGGCTTCGCCGGTCATCGCGCACATCCAGGCCAGCGACGAGGACGGCGGCAAGAACGGCCAGGTGCGCTACGCCATCATCGGCGGAAACACGGCTGGACACTTCACCATAGATGGCCTGACGGGCGAGGTTCGCGTTGCGTCGCCGCTGGACCATGAAACAAATCGGCAGTATCGCCTGGTGGTGCGCGCCCAGGACGGGGGATCGCCGCCCCGCTCCAACACCACTCAACTCCTCGTCAGCGTGAGGGACGTGAACGACAACTCCCCGCGCTTTTACACGCCCCTCTTCCAGGAGACCGTGCAGGAGAACGTGCATATCGGTTATTCCATCGTACGCGTGCAGGCCTTCGACAACGACGCGAGGGACAACGCCCTGCTGACCTACAGCATCGAGGGCGGCGGCGAGAACCTGCCCGTGGAAGTGGAGAAGGCGGCGGGCTGGGTGGTGACGCGGCGCGAGCTGGACCGCGAGGAAAACCACCTATACACGTTCACGGTGGTGGCGCGGGACCACGGGGACCCACCACAGTCTGCCTCTGCCACGGTGGTCCTGCAGGTCCAGGACCAGAACGACAATGACCCGGTCTTCGAGTCCAAGAACTACAACGTGTGTGTGAGCGAGAGTGACTCGCCTGGTATGCCTGTGATCAAGGTCACGGCCACGGACAAGGACGAGAACCCCCGCCTGCACTACGCCATCACGTCTGGCAATGAGCGGGGTCGCTTCTCCATCACTGCGCAGAGTGGCAGAGGCCTGATCTCCCTCGCGCAGCCCCTCGACTACAAGCAGGAGCGGAAATACATCTTGACGGTGACCGCCACGGACGCCGGCGGCCGCTACGACACCGCTAACGTGTACGTCAACGTGAGCGACGCCAACACCTTCCCGCCGCAGTTTGACAACACCCCGTACTCCGCCACCGTGTTCGAGGACGCGCCGGAGGGCAGCACCGTCATCATGGTGGCGGCCTCGGACGGCGACACGGGCGAAAACGCCCGCATCACCTACTCTTTGAGCGGCGACACTGTGCCAGAGTTCGTCATCCACCCCAGCACGGGCGCCATCACCACCAGCAAGCCGCTGGACCGTGAGGTGCAGGGCGGCTACCTCCTCACCGTGACGGCGCGTGACAACGGCAACCCGCCGCTGTCAGACACCACGGACGTGGAGATCACGGTGGTGGACGTAAACGACAACCCACCAGTGTTCAGCGAGTCCTCCTACCGCGCCTCGGTGTCCGAGGACGCCGGTGTGGGCGCCTCCATCGTCCAAGTGAAGGCCAACGACGCCGACGCGGGACTCAACGGCAGGGTGAAGTATTCCTTCGAGGGCGGCAACGACGGCAAGGGCGCCTTCTCCATCGACGAGACCTCCGGCGTGGTGAGGACCGCCCGCGTGCTGGACCGCGAGACCGAGCAGCAGTACTCGCTGGTGGCCGTGGCGCTGGACCACGGCGCCCCCGAACAGTCCTCTACCGTGACAGTGACGGTGGACGTGCTGGACATCAACGACAACCCGCCCATGTTCGACACGGACCACATCCAGCTATACATTGCAGAGAACATGCCGGTGGGCTCCACGGTGGGCGAGGTGCGAGCCAGGGACCCGGATGCGGGCTCCAACGCCCACATCCAGTACCGCATCAACGGAGGCCCCGACGCCAAGAACTTCATCATGGTGGCCCACCCCAACGAGGGGCGCGCCGAGCTGGTGACCCGCATCGACCTGGACTATGAGTCGCCCAAGAAGAAATACCAGCTGAACGTGCAGGCCACCTCGGACCCGTTGCGCTCAGACATCCCCGTCACCGTGCACGTGGTCGACACCAACGACAACGCGCCGGTGCTCTCTGACTTCCGCATCATCTTTAACAACTTCAAGAACCACTTTCCCACCGCGCCCATCGGCCGCGTCCCCGCCGTGGACGCCGACGTGACGGACCAGGTGAGTGGCGGCCACCCAGGTGGATGAAGACATCAGGAGGGCGTGCGGCAAGGATAATTACCCTCGCTCCTCCTTCCCTCATCCCTCCTTTTCTCCCTCCACTAACCACCGCGGCCTGCAGCCCTCCTCCGCCGCCTAAATTAACATATAACAGCGACCGCCGGACCCCACACACACACACACACACACACACCGCCGCCATGCCGCCTCTCATACCACCGAAACACACACACACACACATACACACACATACATTTAAACTCCCCTTGCACCCATTACCACATAAGACATGCCCCGCACAGAACGTCCCTTGCACACCTTAACCCTCACACCGGCGCGGCGACACCCACTCACTCCACTACGTCCAGGCCATAAGCTCCCATCACCCCTTCCCTGCGTCCCTCACCCACACGCCAGCGAGAGTAAGACATTCCGCGGACAATGGAGAGCGGGTCAGGCCAGCCTCTAAATTGATGTCTTTGTGGGGCGGGGCGCTGTGGACCTGCCAGCTTCTCAACGGCTGCGTAAAGTTCAAGGCAGGGGTATTGGGGGTCCTAGGGGTGTCCTTGGGGTACAGGAAGGTTCTTGGGGGGGGAGTAGAGTCCTGGGGTTTGCGTCCTTCTCCCCCACCATGTCCGCCTCTTCCTCCTCCTTCCTGATTCTTTCTCTTTATCCACTAAGTCCTGCTCTCTCCCACACGCCTGTTATCTGATGGGTTTTGCTTGTAGGTATGTGTCTGTATGTGTGTGTGTGTGTGTGTGTGTGTGTGTGTGTGTGTGTGTGTGTTTACCAGAAGGAGGCAACATTGGACTGTTAGGAGTGAGAGAAGCCTCGTCTCTCTCTCTCTCTCTCCTCTCTCCCTCTCTCTCTCTCTCTCTCTCTCTCTCTCTCTCTCTCTCTCTCTCTCTCTCTCTCTCTCATCCACCCACCCACGAACACATACACACACACACACACACCCACCCACTCTCAGCCACAACCACCAACCACACACACACACACACACACACACACACACACACACACACACAGCAGGAGGCAAGACAGCAACTACCGCCCTGCCTCCGTTACTTTCTCCGGTCTGGCAGTGGCGTGGCCGAGGCATGATGGGCGAGTCACTGGAAAAGAGAAGTATGTTCCCAGCCTCCCCTTGCGGCACCCCCGGTGGGACCCTGGCCACGCGGGACCTAAGGGAGCTACTGGTGGCGCCCCTGGGGTCTGCGTGTGTCCCTTTGGTGGGGTTGCAACAGCTGCGGGAGAGAGAGAGAGAGAGAGAGAGAGAGAGAGAGAGAGAGAGAGAGAGAGACGAGAGAGAGAGAGAGAGAGAGAGAGAGAGAGAGACTGAAACCATCTTTTTACTAGTTTTACGATGAAAAATGAATAATTAAACATAAACAGGAAGAGGAGGAGGAGGAGGAGGAGGAAAGGGAAAAAAAAGAAAGAGGAAGAGTAGAGGAACTGAAAAAAGGAAGAGCTGAGGGAAAAGAAAGAGGACAAGAGAAAAGCAAAACTAAACAGAGAAAAAGGGAAAACATAAGAATATACATGAAGGGAACAAGAAAACGAAGTAAGCAATTAAAAAGAGGGAAGAAAACAAATTAATAAAAAAAAGAAGGAACACGAAAATTAAAACAAGAAGGAACACAAAGGAAGACCAAACAACGGTAGACCAATGAACCATTACGAGACTGTTTATGAAAGAAGAGGAGGAAGAAAACGGGAGGAGGAGAAGTAGGAGGAGGCGAGAAAAGGTGATTAATACAGGCCCTACTAACACTACTAAGGCCGGGAGGAGCGGGAAGACTAAGAGGAAGAAGCTGGGAGAAGGAGGCAGCGTGAAGAGCAACTGGTTAATAATACAGATCCATTAACACTTCTAAAAACGGGAGGAGGGAGAGGCGGGAAGAATTGAAGCCACATGTCCTGCTACCACTATAAAAGACGGGAGGAGGAGCAGGAAACACCCATATACCACCATATACTTACCCTTCTCTTCTCTCTGTAGTGACGGAAGGCGGGAGGAAGTGAAGGCGGGAGGAGAAACTGGAGATGTTTGATGACTGGAAATTGAGGAGGAGGAGGAGAAGGAATAAGAAGATGAGAAGATAATCATTAATGACCACACGAGAGAGAGAGAGAGAGAGAGAGAGAGAGAGAGAGAGAGAGAGAGAGAGAGAGAGAGAGAGAGAGAGAGAGAGAGATCGTATTACCTGAACCCCTTTCTCTCCCTCCATTCGCCGAAGAGGTGAGAGAAGGGAGGGACAGAGGGGAAGATAATGAAAAGGGGAGAGAGGGAGAGAGAGGGGAGGAGGAGGAGGAGGAGGAGGAAGAAAGGGAGGTGAAGAGGACAAGCGAAGAGGAAGAAGGAGAAGTGAAGAAGAGACAAGACGTGCAACTGTGAATAGGGAGGATGTGAGGATGTGAGGATCGTGAGAGAGAGAGAGAGAGAGAGAGAGAGAGAGAGAGAGAGAGAGAGAGAGAGAGAGAGAGAGAGAGAGAGAGAAGGATACGAGGTGAGTGTGCTACGAAGGAGGGGGAGGACAGCTCAAGTTACTGTCACCACGAGAACGGAAGAGGAGGAGGAGGAGGAGGAGAAGAAGAAGAAGTAGGAGAAAGAGGAGGAAAGCGAAAGGTGTCGTGCGTGTTCTGTAAAGAAAGAAAAAAAGTTTCCAAGAATAAAATACATGAGAGAGAGAGAGAGAGAGAGAGAGAGAGAGAGAGAGAGAGAGAGAGAGAGAGAGAGAGAGAGAGAGATCAACTTCCAAGAATCGTTCAATGGAAGAAGAAAACATAGGAAGTGATTCATTAATACGAGAGAGAGAGAGAGAGAGAGAGAGAGAGAGAGAGAGAGAGAGAGAGAGAGAGAGAGAGAGAGAGAGAGAGAGAGAGAGAGAGAGAGACCTAAAATAGCGAGAGGAAAGAAAGAAGGAAAATTATATTACTGGCTTGGGAGCTTTTAAGGGGGAGAGAGAGAGAGAGAGAGAGAGAGAGAGAGAGAGAGAGAGAGAGAGAGAGGGGTAAAAGAGGGCGCCGCAACGAGCTGGTGGAAGACAAGGTGGTCGGGAGTGGATTGTTAAGACTTAATCATTGGTTCCTCCACTTCGACCACCGCCATTGTTCTCCTCCTCCTCCTCCTCCTCCTCCTCCTCCTCCTCCTCCTCCTCCTCCTCCTCCTCTATAATAGTTGTTCCTCCTCTTCCGCCTCCTCCCCTCCCTTCCTTCCCTTACTTACTTCCTCCTTGTCTTATATTTCTCTCTCTCTCTCTCTCTCTCTCTCTCTCTCTCTTGGGTGCACGTGTTTTAGAGTGGAGCTTCTTTTGTTTGTTTGTTTTGTGTGTGTGTGTGTGTGTGTCTGTGTGTGTGTGTGTTCTTTTTGTTTTTGTTTTCGCGTTTTCTTTTCTCGTTGTTCTTTTGTTTTTTGCGCCCCTTTTTTCTTTTCTTTTCTTTTTCGTCGTTAATTTTTCTTCCTGATTTTTTTTTATGTTGTGTTTGATTTGCGTTTTTTTCTTTTCTTGTATATTTTTTTCTTTTCCTTTTCATTCATATTTCATTTTCATATATTTCTCTTTTCCTTCTGTTCAATTATCGGTTATGTTTATTAGATTATCCCACAATACTCTCTCTCTCTCTCTCTCTCTCTCTCTCTCTCTCTCTCTCTCTCTCTCTCTCTCTCTCTCTCTCTCCTGAAGATCAAAAGTGCACCAGGGTCAGTTCTCTCTCTCTCTCTCTCTCTCTCTCTCTCTCTCTCTCTCTCTCTCCTGAAGATCAAAAGTGCACCTGGGTCAGTTCTCTCTCTCTCTCTCTCTCTCTCTCTCTCTCTCTCTCTCTCTCTCTCTCTCTCTCTCTCTCTCTCTCTCTCTCGACACCTGCTCAACACACCGGTAGCATTCTTTACCTGGCTGCGTGACACACATGTTCAGTCCCTCTAGACACAAAAACCTCCTTCCGTCTTCCTCTTTATTACAAATTCAAGTTATCGTGAAATATATATGTTGTTCTTGCTGTTGTTATTATCATTATTATCATTCTTCTTTGCTATTTCTCCTCCTTTCCTTTCCTTTCGTGTGTGTGTGTGTGTGTGTGTGTGTGTGTGTGTTAATCGCCTTTAGTGGTAATCAGGAAATGAAAGAAAGAGAAGAAGAAAACAGTGTTGCATGAAATTTATAATGCATGATGTTAACTTGATGAAACAAAGGAGAGAGAGAGAGAGAGAGAGAGAGAGAGAGAGAGAGAGAGAGAGAGAGAGAGAGAGAGAGAGAGAGAGAGGTGTAGTAATTGACTTCACGTGTTTCAGCTTAACCTCAGATTGATTGTGAAACGGTGAATCATTTTGTAATCATGAAGTTGTAGATAGAGGAATAATTATTTGCATTATTATCATTATTATTATTATTATTATTATTATTATTATTATTATTATTATTTATTATTATTATTATTATTATTATTATTGTTATTAGTATTATTGCTAGCTACACTTACTACTACTACTACTACTACTACTACTACTACTACTACTAAACAAACAACAACAAACTGTAGTCATATTACTTAAACAAGAGAACATGAAATCTAATATAGTATGCAAATGAATTAATCATGAAAAACACAAAAAAATTAATATATAATACTCTTACTACACACACACACACACACACACACACACACACACACACACACACACACACACACGCACACGCACACACGCTAATAATTATGAAGCTACGAGGCAGAAGACAGGAAAAGGCTGTTAGAGAGAGAGAGAGAGAGAGAGAGAGAGAGAGAGAGAGAGAGAGAGAGAGAGAGAGAGAGAGAGAGAGAGAGAGAGAGAGAGGCGTTCATATTGTCTTGTGTGGTTTTACTTTTTTTTTTTTTTTGAAAGAGAAAAAAACTTATGTTATGAGAGAAGTACGAGAGGAGGAGGAGGAGGAGGAGGAGGAGGAGGAGGGAAAAAAATGTTTGTGTATAATATTACTCATTTCCTTTCCCTTTCCTTCGTTCATTTCTTTCATTTCCTCTTTCCTTCTTTCTTACCGTCATACCTTTATTTTTCTTTTCATTTTCTCCTCTCCTCTGTCTCTTTTATCACTTCGCTGCAGTGTCATTCGTTTATTTTCTTTTTTTTGTGCTTTTTCTTGTTCTTTTCTTCCTCTTTTCTTTCATTCCTTTTTTTTTTTTTTTTATCTTTAGTCTCCTTTCACATTGTCACTTGTCACGTGCCAATTTTTTCATTCCCTATTCTCCTTTCTTCCATATTTCCTTAATTTTCCATTCATCCGTAAATCTATCCTTCATTCACTCTCTCATTCACCTTCTTTCGTGTATTCCATTTCTCTTTTCACATTAGCAAAGCGCTCATTTTAACTTCTCTTATTTTTTTTTATATTTTCATTTCTTTCTTATTTCCAACTTACCTTCTCTTCTTACCCTCCTTACTATCTTATCCATCTACATCTACACAAATCTTTAACCCAGAATACACCCACGATAACCCATACCCCACCCATTTACCCATTTACCTACCCACTTACCTGCCCACCCACCCACCTCGCCTCGCCCCCACGTGCCCTACGACCGTCGCCCTGTGTGTCCCGCCTACCTGGATCCCCCGCCCACCTGTCTGATACCTGCCCCGCCCTGCCCTGCCCTGCTCTGCCACACCACACCCTGTCCAAGTCATGCCTTCCTTTCACAGATTCGCTTTCCTTAGGCCACTTCGTTAGCCTGTCTCCTCCCTCTTCTCAGGGTCGCTCGCTCTCTCTCTCTCTCTCTCTCTCTCTCTCTCTCTCTCTCTCTCTCTCTCTCTCTCTCTCTCTCTCTAATCCTGGTAGTGGTGGTGGTTGTCTTTGTTTTCTTCTTATTTTGTTTTTGTTCTTGTTCCTCGTCTTTTTCTTCTACTTTTCTTTTTTTCTTGTTCTTCTTTTCTTTTTCTTATTCTTTGCTTGTAGTAGTAGTAGTAGTAGTAGTAGTAGTAGTAGTAGTAGTAGTAGTAGTAGTAGCAGCAGCAGCAGCAGCAGAAACAATAGCAGCAGCAGAAGTAGTAGTAGTAGTAGTAGTAGTAGTAGTAGTGACCAGGATAATAATTACACTTTAGTAGTAGTAGTAGTAGTAGTAGTAGTAGTAGTAGTAATAATAGTAGTAGTAATAGTAATAGCAATAACAACCAGAATAATAATTACACATTCGCCAAACAATTTCTCTTCTCCACAACACTGAGAACGTGAAAAAAAAAAGTTAATAGTCACATTTCACTCCTACTAATACTTACAATTTTAAGTATATCCATTCATAATACAAGCACATATTACTAGTGAAGAGATGGAAGGAGAGGAGCAGGAAGAGGGGGAGGGGGAGGAGGAGGAGTGATGAAGATAATAATGGTAATAATAATAATGGTCGTAGTAATGAGCAGAAGAAGAAAATCAGGGAGAGAAAGTTGGTATAATTTCACATCGTTGCAGTTCAATTAATCTGCATCTCTCTCTCTCTCTCTCTCTCTCTCTCTCTCTCTCTCTCTCTCTCTCTCTCTCTCTCTCTCTCTCTTTAACTTTATCTTCATTTTCCTCTTCCGCTTTCCATCGTTTCCCTTTTTCATTCCTCTTCCTTTATATTTTATGCCGCTTATTCTCTTCTCTTTTATCTCTTCCTCCATTCATCAAATCCTCGTCATTCTCCTCATTCTCTTCCCATTCTCTTCTGCTTTTCCTTTATTCACCTTTTCTATTTAAGCTGTATCAGTTCCTCGTCTCTCCTCCTCCCTTCCTCTCATTTGTTTTTGTTTTATCTCTTTCATTCAGCGTTTATTGTAGTGTGTGTATTTCCTTTTCTCTCCCCTTCCTTCGCTTCTCCTTCTTTATCTCTCTCTCTCTCTCTCTTCCTTTATAGGTTCGTCTATTCTTTATTGCAATTTCATCTTTTCCTTTTGCTTTCTCTCGCTTCTTCTTTTCTTTCTCTCCATTTTTGCTCTTCCTTTCTGTTCCAATCTTCCCCTTTCTTCTTTTCTTCTTCTCCCTCTTCCTATCTTTCCCTTCTTTTCCTCTGTTTCCTCCTTCCCTTCCCTTCCCTCTTTCCCTTTTCCCTATCATTCTCTCTTCCGTTTCCCTCTTCATTTTCTTTCCTCTCCCATTCTATTTTTCTTCCCCCTATCGCCTTTCCTTCCCTTCTCTCCTTCTCTCCCTTTCATTCCCTTCCTTCCATTCATTTTTTGTTTCCTTCCCCTTTTTTTTACAGCAACACTAAATTTTCTGTCCCTTCTCCTTCCCCTTCCCTTCCCCTTACCTTTTCTTATCCTTCCCTTGCTTTCTCCCTTCTTCCATTCTCGCCATTCACTTCCCTCCCCATGTCTCTCAGTCTCTCGGGCTCTCGGTAAGTCAAGGCCACGTTCTAAGTCTGGAAGGCAGGTGTGGTTTTTCAATAGTCATCTGATACCCTCGTGAATCTTAACCTTGTTCAGCTCACACGGAGAGGAGGCGACGTGTCTGTGTGTGTGTGTGTGTGTGTGTGTGTGTGTGTGTGTGGTTAGGTTCACTGCCTGAATGTGTCTAATTCATTTACGTTTTCTATGTTGTTTTTGTTTCCATATATGTGGTGTTACTATTATTGTTGTTGTTTATGTGTGTGTGTGCGTGTGTGTGTGTGACTCACCTTAGGGTTAACTGAACTCAAAGAGGAAGAGGAGGAGGAGGAGGAGGAGGAGGACAGGGAGCGTAAAAAGGATTAGAAGTAATATGAGGAGGAAGAGAAGGAGGAGGAAGTAATGGAGAAGGAGGAGGAGGAGGAAGAAGAAAATGAGGAGGAAGAAGAAATAATGGAAGGGGAGGATAAAAATAAAAGCAGACGAAGAAAAAGAGAGATCAGAATAGCGAAAGAGATAAAAAGAGAGAGAGAACATGGGAAGATAATTAGAAAAAAAAGACAAGAATGAAAACACTGAAACATGACATAAGCGTAATGAA
>NC_087162.1:27010447-27015447 GCF_035594125.1 Scylla paramamosain | reverse complement strand
CCACCCACCTTCCCTCACACAGCCTACCAGCACGAGAAAACAGTTACAAGGGACACCGATGCAGGCAGCAATGAAAACAGAGAAGGATAATTTACTATGCAGATTACTACTGGAGCAAATGCATTCTGGGAGGAGGGGAGACTGAAGTAACATTAATGAGTTGTTGTTATAGTTTTCATGTACTTAGTAATGTGGAGAAGGAAAGTAATAGACGGATACACAGTTTCGTAAATAGTATTAGAAGTAATAGCTGGCTTGGTTATGCAGGAAGTTTAGAAATATACGCTAGGTGTTGATATACTTTTTCAGGTAATTGGTAAGGTGAAACAAGTGAATTAAGCGTAAATACACACAGTTTTATAAGTAGTAATAGTAGCAGTAGCTGGGTTAGTCATATATTAACTAGTAATATTAATCAAATGTTGTTGCTATGCTTTTCATCTAATAGGCAATGCAAACGAAGTGAACTACAGATAAAATACACACAGCTTCATAACAATAATGATAGTAAAAAAATAGCTGGTTTAGCCACGTAGGAAGGAGAGGCTAGGAGGAACCATCTAAAAGGAGTCTGGAAGGCGTATGTTGAGAGGAGAAAGTCAGAAAGATGGAAGACACGACATAATGAGATGGAGAAACGCAACAGTGACCATTTGCTTATCAACGAAGAAAAAAAGAGAAAGAATCAATTAAGAAACGCTAGAATAGTAAGGTTTTTCTTATCTGGCAAGGAAAGGAGGCGATAAATCAATCAAAATAACATAGACAGCGCTTCTTGATGGGGAAAGATAAGAGAAAAAATATTGATGGTCTGGTAATCTTGTTAGAAAAAAAGAAGAGGAATCAATTAAGAGTCTGAAAGGTGTACACTCAAGGGAGAAAGACCAGGAGACGACAGGAAGGGCGAGGAAGAGATGGAATCTCACGCAGCTGAAAGGAATGCGAGACACGAGAAGGTGTAAGAGAGACGAACCAGCGAATGAACGACTGCAGCCAATCTCAGACACGAAGGAAAGGACAAAGAACAAGAAAAAGAAGGGGAAGGAGAAGGAGGAGAAGTAGCTGTAATAATAACGTAGATATTATTGATAGCGGTACTGGTCTAATGGCAATGGTGGTGGTGGTGGTGATGACAGTGGTAGAGGAGGAGGAGGAGAAGGAAGAGGAGGAGCATAGGAGCGGAAACTAGAAACCCCTTGGGGAATCAGGGACAGCGGTGAGCATTTCCTTCCATGCTAATGCCGTGATGCCCCTGGGAGAGAGAGAGAGAGAGAGAGAGAGAGAGAGAGAGAGAGAGAGAGAGAGAGAGAGAGAGAGAGAGAGAGAGAGAGAGACCGTTCATTCGTAGTCAATCCAGGTTTTCTTCACACCTTCATTAGAGCGAGCGAGGGGGCCAGAGGAGGAGGAGGAGGAGGAGGAGAAGGAGGAACGCTGCGGAATCTGTTAAAGGATGTGGGAAGCAAGAAACCGACCTGGAATAGAAGATTTCTTGGCGAGGCGAGGCGAGGCGAGGCGAGGCTGGAACGGAACATTGAAAATTGACGGGAGTGGAAGGATTGAGGCAGGGAGGGGTTGGAAGGCTAGGACTGACTGTGGATGGTCTGGATGGGGCTAAGGAAGGAAATAGAAGGTTGGGGCTGAGTGAGGATCGTTTGGAAGGGGTTATAGATGGGACTGGAATGCTAGGGCTGAATGGCGGATGGTCTGGATGGGATAAGTTGGATCTGGAAGGTTGGGACTGACTGGAAATGGTCTGGAAGGGGCTAAGGAAGGACTGGAAGGTTAGAGATGGTCTAGGCGATAAGGGAGAGGGCTGGAATGCTGGAACTGACTGAGGATGACCTGGAAGAGGGCTAAGGAAGGTCTGGAAGGTTGGGACTAACTGGAAATAGTCTGGAAGGTGCTAAGGAAGAGCTGTTGGTGGTGCAAGAAAGGGAATGTGTAGTGATGGTTATGTTGGGGATACGAGTAACTAACACACACACAGACACACACACACACACACAAGGAGCTGGAGGCGAAGGCGGAGGCGCGGCTAAACATGAGTGTGTGTGCAAAAAAAATAAAGGTTAGCGTTACAGCACCTGGTTTGGTGAAGGTAAGGACAGAGGTGTGAAATTTTTTTATGATTTTATGAACGAAACGCCACACACACACACACACACACACACACACACACACACACACACACACACACACACATGGACGCACGGACGGTCGGAAATGCTTACAGCTGTTGAAAAATCTTAAGAGGAATGTTTCGCTTCCTCGCCCTGCCTGGGGAATTTGGCAGAAGGCGCCGACGAAGAGGAACGTGAAGGAACTGCTGAAGGGGAAGAAAAAGATGGCGAAGAGGGAGACGGTGACGGAGGCGCTGAAGAGATGAAGGAAATACTGAAAGAGATGAAGAAGGCACTGAAGGGGTAAACGAAATTCTGAAAGGGATGATGGGGGGCGCTGAAGGATGAGGAACTACTGAAGAAGGCGCCGAAGGAAGAGAATACGGAGGCGCTGAAGGAATGAAGGAAATATTGAAGGAGTTGAAGAAGGCACTAAAGAGGTAATAGAGATGATATAGACGTTGAAGGATGAAAACTACTGAAGGAGGCGCTGAAGAAGACAATGAAGGAGTAGAGATGATACTGAAGGAACTGTAGGTCACTAGGATGCCATAAGGCGGTGAAGGAAAGAAAATGGGAGGTGGAATTAGTGGTAGGTGAAGGAGGGAGTGAAGGAGATGAAGGAGGCGCTGAAGAAGGTGAAGGAGTTGACGAGGCTGTTAATTATGGGAGGATGTTGAACTTTCTCACCGGCGGGAGGGAAGAGAAGGAGGAGGAGGAGGAGGAAGAGGAGGAGGAGGAGGAAGAAAGAACAAAAGGAGAAGGGCGATGAGCTGGAAGGTAAAGAACAAGATTTGAAGGAAGAGATGAAAGATGAGGAGAAGGAGGAGGAGGAGGAGGAGGAAGAAGAGGAGGAGGAGGAGGAGGAGGAGGAGGAGGAGGAGGGAGGATGTGTTTCTCCTTTGTGGTGTTGTGTTGTGGTGGTGTTTGTGTGTTAGTCTGTTGTTTGCTTGTTTGTTTGTTTGTGTGTTTGTTTGTGTACCTCGTGTAGATGTGTGTGTGTGTGTGTGTGTGTGTGTGTGTGTGTGTGTGTGTGTGTCTTCTTTCTTTCTTCGATTTAATCTATTTATCTTCCTTTATTTTCTTTTTTCCCTTTTTCTCTTTCTTTTATACAGTTAAACTTTTCTTTTTCAACCTCTCTCTCTCTCTCTCTCTCTCTCTCTCTCTCTCTCTCTCTCTCTCTCTCTCTCTCTCTCTCTCTCTCTCTCTCTCTCCCCCTTTTCCCCCTTGACGACCGTGTTTCTGTGGTGGTGGTGGTGGTAGTGGCGGTGGTGGTGGTGGTGTGTGGTCAGTCATGTAATTGTGTTTTTTTCTCTCGCTTTTTTGTGTGTGTGTTCTTTTGTTTGTTTTGTTGTGATGTGTGGGTGGGGACACTTTTTTTATTTATTTTTTTCTATTTTACTTTTTTTCATATGAATGCTCTGGACTTCCACTGTTTTTTTTTATTTTCGTATTTTTATTTTTGTTTTGTTTGTGGGTTTTCGTTCTTTTTTTCCCGCTCCTTTTTTCTTTTTTTTTGGTTCAGTGATTTATTTTGTATCTTGCAAAGTTTTTTTTTTCAATTTTGTTGTTACATCATGTGTCTTTCCTCATGTTCTTTTGTTCATTTTTGTTCATTCTTTGTTCATTTGTATTGTATTTTATTATCAGTATTTTTTTTTATCACGTTTTCATGTCTTTCCCTCACTCCATTGTTTCCTTCTTATATATTTCCATTACGTAATTTTTTCCCTTTGTTTTCATGTTTATTTCTTCTTTCTTTCATTTTCATACATTTTACCTTTATATACGTTAACTTCAATTGATGTATCCCTTTCCCTCATCCTTCCTTCAAGCCTTCAGTCCCTCGCCCTTGTTATCGTACATCTCTTATTTACCTTCACACCACAAGCTCAACTGATACTCGTTCTTCCTTTGTGTTCCTTCGTGTGTCCTTCGCTGGGGCAGGAAAGACTCGTAAAAGGAAAGTGACTTCATCTCCACTTTATTCTCTTTCCTCTCGTGTCTATATTTGCTTACCTGGTGACCCTGCCTGCCTTCCCCCGTCCCCTGCTTGTCCCGCCAGCTCTGTCTTGCCCCTTCCCTATCTTGATTTGTCCCTGTGTTTTGCCTTTTCTTCTCTTTCCTCGTTACTGTTTTGTCCAGTTCCTGCCTCTCTGTCCCTATTTTGTTCTTTCCTGTCTCTCTCTCTCTCTTGTGTGTCTCTCTCCTTTGCCTCTCTCCTTTCCCTGCTCACCTCTTGGCTGTATCGTTCCGTCCCTTTCTCTCTCTCTTCCCTGCCTCGCCCCTTGTCTGCCTCGTCCCCTCCCTGTAACTCTCCCTTCCCTGCTTCGCTCCCTCCACGCCTCCCTCCCCCGCCCCGTCGCGTGCTGTGTTCCCGTGGCCTTTACGAAGCGAGTGTGTCAGCTCCACTATAGACTCTTGCCAGCCCTCACAGCACCAGCCGGCCAGCCAGCCAGACAACCAACCAGCCAGCCAAGTAGTTATTCAATCAGGGCGTTTGTGAGACAGTTTGGGAGATGAAATACATGTTCATTTAGTTTAGTCGGTTAGTTTGCTAGTTGTTCTGTCAGTTTTAGTTAGTTAGTACGTTAATTAGGCAGTCATTGTTCATTCATTCATTTAGCCAGTTAGTCGTTCAGTTAGTTAGTTAGTTATTCAGACAGTTATTCAGCCTGTTAATCAGTCAGCCAGTTAGTCATTCTATCATTTAGCCAGGCAGACGGTAGGTCATTCAACTAGTCACTCACTCAGTCATTCATTTAGCCAGTAAGTCATTCACTAAGTCACCAGTTAGTCGGTCAGTCATTTAAACTATCATTCAATCAGCCAGTCAACCATTCACTCAACCAGCCAGTCACCCAGCTACCTAACCAACCA
>NC_087162.1:27002947-27005447 GCF_035594125.1 Scylla paramamosain | reverse complement strand
AGTAGCCTCCTCGCGCAACCCAACCTCCATGTGCAACACTATAAAAGCTTGCCTAATCAACGCTCGCAGCCTTAGAAATAAATTTTCAGATTTAGAAACCCTGGCAGCTGTAGAAAACTACCACATTATTGGTATTACTGAATCTTGGCTGAACTCTGCAAACAGAGACTTTCTTGCGGAATACAACTTGCCAGGTTATGAAATGTTCAGCAGTGAAAAGAAAAGACAGGATAGGTGGCGGTGTATTGCTGTATGTAAAAGCCAGTCTTCAGCCAACCATACTAAAAACCGAAAAGATTAACAATATAGATTCAGTCTTCTTGCATTTAAGAGTACGTTCTAAGAAAACTGCTATAGGTCTTATTTATAGGCCTCCGGTTCACAATGTTTCCTCTGATAAGAATTTACAAGATCAAATCACTGAAATAAGTAACACTTTTGATACAGTCATCTGTGGAGACTTCAATCTACCTGTTAACTCATGGGGAAATCCACTTAACTCTCACTCTGGTCACGACTTGTATAATAATTTATTAGAATGTTCCCTAAAGCAACACGTTCAAGGACCCACACGAGGGTGACAACATATTAGATCTTGTTCTTTCAACAAACGATGACTTAATATCTAACGTTAATATTGGTCCTGAATTTAGTACAAGTGATCACAAGATTGTCTCCTTTAACATCAACCTTCAAGCATATAAGGACATTGTTAGCAACGAAAAAGTTTTCATATATAAAAAAGGAGACTACGACAGACTCAGGTCAATTCTTTCTGTCGCAGATTGGAACAGCTGAACTTGGCGAAAGTAACATTGAGGAATCATGGGCGAAATTTAAGTACATTTTAGAAGATGCTGTGAAGACATGTATCCCTATGCGTAAAAGACGTCCATGCAAGAGAAATAAACCTAAATGGTGGACAAACAAGATTGAGTCACAACTACTGCAGAAAAATCGTGCCTACCGTAAATATTTGTCCTCTCAGAATGAGGCTGATAAACTAGAATACGACAGACTCCGACGCGAATCAAAAAAGCTCATTAGACAGAGTAAGAAAAATCTAGAAATGTATATTGCAAGCATTGCTAAATCCAATCCCAAAGAATTTTACAGTTACGTTCGAAATAAAAAAGTCCTTACATCTCACATTAATCACATTACACTAGATAACGGTAATTTTGTCACCGGAGAAACTCAGATCGCGGACACACTGAATGATTATTTTGCTTCAATTTTTACAGAGGAAAATACTCATACAATCCCCGAACCACTCCTTATGCTCCACAACATAACCCCCCTTAAGTGTCTGCGTTTTTCATGAAAACGAGATAATCAAAGTAATTGATAAGATGAAAACTGACAAAGCCCCCGGCCCAGATGGTATTGCACCACGTGTCTTGAAAGAAACTAAATTCCAAATTTGTAAGCCCCTTTCGTTGCTTTTCACCAAATCATTTAACTGCGGTAAGGTTCCCGAGGATTGGAAGTTAGCTAACGTTACCCCTATAGAAAAGAAAGGCGATAATTCACTTCCAAGTAACTACAGACCTATCAGCCTTACATCTGTAGTATGTAAACTAATGGAAACAGTAATTCGCAATAATTTAGTGAACTTTCTAGAGGAAAATGATTTAATCAATGACTCGCAACATGGCTTCCGAAACAGACGTTCTTGTCTAACTAATCTGCTTGATTTCTTTTATGATGTTTTCACCATGTACGACGAAACAAAGGCAGTAGATATAGTGTATCTAGATTTTCAAAAAGCTTTTGACAAAGTTCCCCATAAGCGGCTACTAGCTAAATTGAAGTCACATGGTATAAATGGAAAACTTCTCAATTGGCTTGAAGACTGGCTGTCTGAGAGAAAACAGCGCGTTGTTTTAAATGGTAAATTTTCAAACTGGCGAGAAGTTCTAAGTGGTGTACCACAGGGATCAGTGCTCGGCCCTGTTCTTTTCCTTATTTACGTTAATGATATCGATGAGGGTCTCACCTGCAAAGTATCTAAGTTCGCTGATGATACAAAAATAATGAATAAAGTAGTCACGTCTGAGGATAAAAGAAAATTACAATCTGATCTTGACCACTTAGCCACTTGGTCAGACAAGTGGCAGATGAGCTTCAATGTAGATAAATGTAAAGTGTTGCACATTGGTAATAACAACGATCACACTGATTACTTAATGAACGGTACCGAGCTTCTTAAGGTTAAGGAGGAAAAGGACTTGGGTGTTATAATTACCTCAGACCTCAAGTCAAGTAAACACTGCTCGGAAGTAGTTAAAACAGCAAATAAATTGGTTGGGTTTATTGGTAGGACTTTCGAATTCAAATCAGAAGGGGTAATTCTCACATTGTTTAATACACTTGTCCGACCTCTACTTGAGTATTGCGTCCAGTTCTGGTCACCCCATTACAGGAAAGATATAGACAAGCTGGAGAGAGTCCAAAGAAGAGTTACCAAGTTGATCCCACGACTGCGGAACAAGCCTTA
>NC_087162.1:26990447-27000447 GCF_035594125.1 Scylla paramamosain | reverse complement strand
CCTTTCATCCCGTTCCTTTTGTGAGTTTCCTCCATTCACGGTTTTATCATGTTTATTCTGTCATGTTTGGTTATTTCCTCTTCATATTTTCAGTTATTTTCTTTTCTTCCTTTTATTCCACCTCGCTTCGTGTATTTTTCTGTTTTTTTCGGTTTATTTTTATTTATTTTTTGTATTTCTTATTTTTTCGTTTTTTTTGTTATGTTGCGTTTTCTTTTTTGTCGTTAAGTTCGTTCTCTTTTTTCTCTATTTTCTCGTACTTTCACGTCTCTTTCATTATTACTTTTTTTAACGTCTTCTTCTAATCAGTTATTTGTTTTAATTTATGTTCTCTCTCTCTCTCTCTCTCTCTCTCTCTCTCTCTCTCTCTCTCTCTCTCTCTCTCTCTCTCTCTCTCTCTCTCGGTAAGTATGAAGTATTTTTTCCCTTACTTTCTCATTATCTTGCATCCCTCCGATTATTTTCACTCATTTTCTGCATTTTTGTTTTATTTTTCTCTCATCATGTCCGCACAATTTTTTCCCTATTTATTTGTAACATATTTTTTCATTTATACTCTTTTTTTCCCCCGGTAAGTTTGTATACATTGTTTTCCCTTATTTTCTCATTACCTCGTGTCCCTCTTACTATTTTCACCTGGCTCCCCTGACTAACGCGCTAATTAGTTTCTCTATTGAACCCTGGCAGGTGAAAGAATGATTCCGGAGACCTTGTACTTGTTGTTGTTGTTGTTGTTGTGTCCTCTCTTTATCTTCTACTTTATCTTTCTCCCCATTTGCTACTACTACTGCTCTCCGTCCCTGCCTTGCCTCGCCTCGCCCTGGCCTTGGTGGTAGTGGTGGTGGCAGGGGGGCAGGGTTCTAATGAGAGGTTCCCTGCTGCTGTTGACAAGATGGGTGGACACTTCACTGGGTGGTAGGTGGGTTGGGAAGGGGAAGGGAGGGAGGGGGAGAGGGAGGGTGGGGAGTTTTCTATCTTTGCTCTCTATACAGTTCTTCACTTCTTTCTCTACGTGTGTTATATTCCTTTTCATCATTCATGTTTTTTTTCTGCCTTCTCTGTCTTCTCTCTTCCTTCCTGCTTGAGTTTCCTATTGTTTTCCTCCTTTTTTACAGTCATATCTCCCTCTTTTCCACTCTCCGTTTCTTCCTTTCAGCTTGTATACCTATCTTGTCCTCTTCCTTCGCTTTCTACACTCTCTCTCTCTGCGTCTTTCTCTCATTGTTTCTCATTGTCTTTCTTCGTTTTGCAATCCTGTCTATATCTTACCTTCATCTTTTCATTCTTCCTTCCTACATATATCCTTCTCTCTTTGTCGTCCTTCATTCCTATCTTTTTCTCCCTACTGTCCCTTCCTTCCCTCCTTCCTTCTTCCATGTCCCTCTCTTGTTATCTTCCTTTATTTCACAGTCCTATCTCAACTTTCCCTCCCTCTCCTACCCTCCCTACATGCCTTTCTCCTTGTCCTCCACGTGTTGGCAGTCCTATCTCTGCCTTCCCTCTCGCCTCCTGTCCCTCCCTCGTGTTTGGTGAAGTGAAGCAACACGATACCGATCTCGCAGGGACGTGTGTCTGACGGGAGGGATCTGTGATACGTAAGGTTCTAGGAGATGTGGGTTGTGGGTGTGGGGGTGTGTGGCTGGGTAGGGGTGTTGGGTGTAGATGGGGATGAGGGACTGGTGTTGTTGGGTAGAGGGTGTGAGCTGTCAGGTGTTGTGGGGAGGTGTAGGTGGGGTTGGGTTTGGGGTGATGTAAGGCTTCATATATTAATCTATCTAGTTTCTTGAAGCTCCCTATTGACTGGGCACTAACAGCCTGATTACTGAGTCCATTGCGTTCAACTACCACTAACTTATCTCATTTGCAGCAGATATCCGGCTTTTTTTTTATCATATCTTACTGTCCTTAACTCTTTCATCCACCTCTATCTTTCTTTGCATCATGTTCTGCTACCTGAGGTTCTTCCTTTTAAATTCTCAATATTACCTCTTCTCATCTGCCTTTCTCTCACATTACCAGCTGTGCACACTTAGAGGAGAACATAGGAGCAACAGAAAATAAGGGAAGCTGCAAGAAGTCATCAGTCCTACACGTGGCATTCCCTGTATGAAACATATATTCTTATTTCCATCTGTCATCCTCATCCATAAATTTGTGGTGGCGTAGGGAAGGCTGGAGTGGAAGTAGGTGGGAGTAAATACCCTTTAAGTGATGTCTTTAAGTGTTTAAGTGGCTAAGAGGACTTGGGGAAGATGTAAGGAGTGAAGTGTGCGTCTGTGTGTGTGTGCGTGTGTGTGTGGGAGGTGGAAGATGAAGGAGAGGTGGAGACGTGTGGTTGAGGAATGTCTGTTATGGTGGTGGTGGGAGAGAGGGAGGAGGCGCAGGTAATGTGTGTGTAGGGAGTCGTAACGCGGCGTGACGGAGGCTGACGGAGGTACTAAGACGTCACCACCAGGGGGCGAGGGCCGGGACCACCCTGCCTTGCCCTGCCTTGTCCTGCCTCATCTTAACCTCGTCTTATCCTGCTGTGTTGTGCTCTGTTCTGCCCCCTTGTGGTTCCTCTCCCGCTGGTTTTCTTTCGGCACTTTCTAGTTTTAGGAGTCTTCAACAGTGACGCGAGGAGATGAAAATGTTGTCGTGGTGGTTTCTTCGATGTTGTTGTTGTTGTTATTGGTGATGGTGGTGGTGGTGGTGGTGTTCATCATCATTATCTTGTCATCTCCTTAGTCTTTCATATTGACATGAGGAAATTCAAATATTGTCTTTTTCTTCTTTTCTGTGTTTTTTTTTCTTTCCTCCTATTTCTTTTACCTCCTCTTCTTCCACCATCTCCTCCTCCTCCTCCTGTACCACCACCACCACCACCTACTCCTCCTCAAACATTACGAAGCAACTGAAGAAGCAAGAAAGCACACCAAAAGACTAACATCCTCGTCCACCACCACCACCACCACCACCACCCACCTCCTCCTCAAGCAACTAATGAAAACATCACAACTCGCGGAAAATCTTAATGACCCAACCGTCCCATCCCAACGCTAACCGATCCACGAACCCCGCGCTGACCGAAACACTTTAGTGACGGTGCGGGTTGCCGTCTCTCCGTCCCGTCCCCACTCCCTCTCCTCCTAGTGTGACGCCTGCAGGAGCTACGAGAGGCCTAACCCACGATAGCTCATAGGGACTAAAATTCTATTACACTCCCTATGTCCTGTCAGCCTTATGGGGAAGTTGCGGAGGTTGTGTTATATATCCTTCCTTTTGTCAGCATTCTTGATTAGTTACACTTGGGAGAGGTGAGAGTAGGGAGAGGAGGGGAGAGGAAAGGCCTTTAATTTTGCGTATTTCAGGTGAGGGTTTCATAAAATCGCGTGACGGAAGGGAAAAATAAAGGTGATTGTAAACAGCTGCGTGAATTCCAGCTAAGGTCTTCATCAGCTGAGGGAAACGCGAAGGTGATTTTAAACAAACGCGAAGGTGGCTGTAAACTGAGACCGCCACGTGTAGGACTAGCGGGTTCTTGCACCTTCCCTTATGTTCTTATGTAAACACCTGCATGAATTCCAGCTAAGGTTTTCATCAGGTGAGGTAGAAGGGAGGGATACTTTTTGGTGCCCGAGTGACGCTTCGCCGCTCCGCCCGCCTCCGTTGCTTTGGTGTATTGTGTTAGGGTACGTTAGACTAGGTTACGTTCCGGTGGCCCCTTGACGCTTTGCCGCTGTGCTTGCTTCCGTTGCTCGTGATTTGAGTCCGTGGTAGGAAAATGTTTGCTTATTTTCCTCTTTTTCTTATTTTTTCTGCTATTTTGTTCTTTAAGGTAAAAAAATGATGATGTAATAGATGGGAAATTTTGTTTATATAGGTGGATCGTAAGAGTGAGAGAGAGAGAGAGAGAGAGAGAGAGAGAGAGAGAGAGAGAGAGAGAGAGAGAGAGAGAGAGAGAGAGAGAGAGAGAGAGAGAGAGAGAGAGAATTGTTCAGTGGTGATGAAGCTATATAGTGTCAGAAGAGGAGGAGGAGGAGGAGGAGGAGAACAAAGTAAAAAAAAAGAAAAAAGAGAAGGACGAAGGAGAAGAGAGGAGAGGATAACAAGTAACGGAGAGGAATGGGCGAGGTAAAAGGGTGGGGGAGAGAGGAAGGAGGAGTGAGGGAAAGGAGAGAGAAGTGATGAGTGTGTGTGTATCGTAGCGTGGGGTGTCAGCAACATAACAAGACCAGTGTGTGGGTGGCGGCTCATTAAACCTCAATCGTGAACCGTATTCTCTAAAGTTCCATTGTCTAATCTGCACTACTTTTAACAGGCTCTCGTGGGAGTTACTGGGAGTGCCTGGAGTGGTAGGGAGTGTCGAGTGTTTTTCCTGATTTTAGTGAGAGTCTAACACGAATTCTGAAGCGTTAAGGAGAAAAACACCGTCTAATCTGCTCTACTTTTAACAGGCTCTCGTGGGAGTTACTGGGAGTGTTGGAGTGTGTTTTTTTGTCCGTAGTGATAGTTTAATAAGAATTTTACGCTATTAAGGAGAAAAAATAGGGAGTGTCTGGAGTGTTTTTTCCTGTTTTTTAGTGAGTTTAACACGAATTCTGAAGCGTTAAGGAGAAAAACACCTGTGAGATCTCGACTAATGATCTTTGTGGCCTTTGAAAACCGTCGTGGTGAGAGAGCGAAGTGTTTAAGAAGAGTACGTGGCTGTCTCTAGAACAACGCCCTTCTGTATCCATTATAATTGACACAAAGATGAACACTTTCTTAATTTATTTCACTGCTGCTGATACATATTTTTTTTTCCTTACAAACACCTTGGTAATTCCATTTAGCCACGTATACGGTAAATGCGAGTAGTTTTGCAGTAATAAGACTTGATATTGAACCTCATAATTTCTCATTCATTTGGTACGATAATGGATTTCTCTACAGTGCTGAAAATACTAATGAATGATGTGCTAGCCAGTGAAAATGTTAACGAAATAATTGTTCTCCTAATAGAATAGCATGACAAGTTTCTTTATGTTTTATTTGTATTAATCAACAATGTATTCACCTGTAATGTATGTAGGTCTATTCAGGTGTACTAATTAAGCTTCTCTCCTCCCGCAGGTGAGTGTCTGGAGCAGGTCCTCTCATTCTGGAGACTTGTGAGTGTACCTGTTTGTGTGTGTGTGTGTGTGTGTGTGTGTGTGTGTGTGTGTGTGTGTGTGTGTGTGTGTGTGTGTGTGTGTAAAGGCAATAACAAGCCTGTGAGCGTGGCAGACGAGGCGTGGCTTGCTGTCTGCTGTGGTGCTAACTCATGATGAATGGGAGCACCAACACCACCATCACCACCATCACCATCATCATCATCATCATCACAATTTCTTCCTCACATTTCCTCTCGCTTCCTTAGAGAGAGAGAGATAGAGATAGAGAGAGAGAGAGAGAGAGAGAGAGAGAGAGAGAGAGAGAGAGAGAGAGAGAGAGAGCCATTTAAAGAGCTAACATTCCTCCCTCAACTCTCTCTCTCTCTCTCTCTCTCTCTCTCTCTCTCTCTCTCTCTCTCTCTCTCTCTCTCTCTCTCTCTCTCTCTCTGCGTTTCTCCTTTCTCACATCTCTCCCTCCCTCTTTCTCTTCCACTTCCCTTTCTACCTGTACGTCTGTCTGTCTGTCTGTCTGTCTGTCTGTCTGTCTGTCTGTCTGTCTGCCTGCCTGTGTGTGTGTGTATAAAGACAAGACAGGTATATTAGTGGGAGTCCCATTAATTGTAAATATTCGGTACCTTGTTTGGCAAAGGTGGACTCAATCTGGTATGCAAATATGCTCCATGTATATTAATTAGAGGCGCGTCACACTGTGTAATAAAGTCAGGTGCTAGAGAGAGAGAGAGAGAGAGAGAGAGAGAGAGAGAGAGAGAGAGAGAGAGAGAGAGAGAGAGAGAGAGAGACACCTGAAATAACAACAGAAGCTCCAAATTAAAAAAAAAAGTTTCCTAAATTTATTGCACTGCTCTTCTGTCCGCCTCTCAAAAAAGAAAAAAAAATAAATGAAAGAAAAAAACTTGGGTGATATTTCAAAGTCGTTGTGTGTGTGTGTGTGTGTGTGTGTGTGTGTGTGTGTGTGTGTGTGTGTGTGTGTGTGTGTTGGTTTCCTCCTCCTCCTCCTCCTGAAGAACCCGTTAGCATCTTATCTCCTTCCCTCTTCCTCTTCCTCTCTCTCTCTCTCTCTCTCTCTCTCTCTCTCTCTCTCTCTCTCTCTCTCTCTATTCTTCATCTCTATTCTTTTTCCCTTCTACTTTACTCTCCCTTTTCTTTTATTTCCTCTCCTTTCCTGCATCTCATCCTTCACCTCATCTCCTTTTTTATTCACTTCTATCCTGCACTTCTAATTCAGTCTCTTCTTCGTCTTCCTTTCCCATCTCTTTCTCTCCTTCAGTGTTTCTCTACTCTTCCCGCCCGGCGCCAGGGGTCAGTGTGGGCAGCGGTGAGAACAGCAAATTGAATCAAGCGGTATCCTCTTATTCTGTGGACAATGCATGTAAACGAGAGAGAGAGAGAGAGAGAGAGAGAGAGAGAGAGAGAGAGAGAGAGAGAGAGAGAGAGAGAGAGAGAGAGAGAGAGAGAGAGGTGGGATCAAGTTGTGGGTCCTTGTTTTTTTTTTTTTACTTTTTTCTTTTTCTTCCTCGTTAGAAATGCAAAAAAAAGTGAAGGCGACCTGTGAATTGTGATGTGTTTTGTGTGTGTGTGTTTGTGTGTATGTGTGTTTGAAGAATTACGCATGTTAAGTGGTGATTTGGGTCTCTCTCTCTCTCTCCCTCTTCGATAAATTTTCCACTATTAAAGTTGATATTTTTTACACATTTTCTGTCACCCTCCTTTCCTCTTCCTCTTCTCACTCACCCTCACCCACCCCAACTCCTTCATTCTCCCTCTCCCTCTCTCTCTCTCTCTCTTCCTCAGTGCACAGCGGCGGCAAACACACACCACTACTGTACAAAAACAAAGGAAGCACAGTTTGTCAGCCTTTACTGAGCAACTTGGTGTGCCTCTGAGAAACTCGCCCGTCCTGTCCTGTTGTGACGGCCAAATTGGGGCTCTTGTGAAGGCAGGTTAAAATACGTGATTTCGTGATTTCGCCTCTTTACTGCTGCTGGAAGGACCGGGAGTAGGGGACAGTGTGGTGGTGTGTTGGTGGTGGTGGTGGTGGCGGTGTTGGTGGTGTTGTGGTGGGATTGTGTGTGTGTGTGTGTGTGTGTGTGTGTGTGTGTTTTTTTTTTTGGTTGTGGTGGTGTTGATGGTGGTTGATTAGATGTGGAAGGTGAGTAGTTTTTTTTTTTCTTGGTTGCTTGTTTCTATATATTTTCTTTTCCTTTCTTTCTTTCCTTTGTTTTTCCTTCGCTTCTTTCTTTCATGCGTTTGGTCGTTTCTTTCGTTCTTTCTATTTTTCTTCCTTTCCTTTCCTTTCCTTTCCTTTCCTTTCCTTTCCTTTCCTTTCCTTCCTTCCTTCCTTCCTTCCTTCCTTCCTTCCTTTCCTTTCCTCCTAACTTAACCACACAAGACCCGGTTACACTGTCGCTTACTGTCTTACTGTCCTTCCTTCCTTCCTTCTTTCTTTCGTTCCCTCCTAACCGACTAACTTAACCACACAAGACCCTGTTACACTGTCGCTTCACCTACTGTCTTGTCTTACTCCATCTGTCAGTGCAACCACCGACACACACACCACATGAGCAAACAAGCAGATAGTGAAAGTGGAACGCAACACAACCCAATGAGGAAGTGTAACGCTTGAGACTCATTACGATAGTTTTATTAATTTGTTTGTTTGTTTGTGTGCGTGTTAATCTATTTATTTACTTGTTTATTTATTTATTTTTTTTAAGAGTGGTACAAGCGGAGGGCAACGAAATTTATGTGAAAAATGCCCATTAAGGTGTCAGTTTCTAAAGAAGGAGTTCAGTCTATGTCTTTCTATCTCTATGTATATCTATCTACCTGTCTACCTATTTATTTATCTATCTATCTATCTATATATTTATTACTCAAAAGCATCGTTATTTTATTAGTATTTCCCACGTCTCTTATCCTCTGTTGATCACTATGCATATATTTTGGCCAATAAACTTCCAAATAAAGAAAAAAAAAAGCAAAGGATCAAGAAATAAGAGCATCATAAGAAACACACATGACATTTTCACACACGTCCAAACTTTCCATCTTTTCTTCTCTCCCTGCCACTCACGAAGCTCAGCGAGTCACAAACATCAACACACCATCTTTTCCCTGTGCATTTTCTTTCCCTCTCTTTCCCTCTCACAGTCACTCTTCCTGTAAGCGTGGGAACTTTCTTACAGACCCCCCCCCCAAGTCCCCAATCCTACCACCCTCCAATCCTTCCCACACCTCCTACACCTCTCCACCTCCCCTTCCGCTCTCGTCCCTCCCTTCGTCGTCCCCCTGTCCGGAAACCCTAAGGGGATGTATCAGTATTAAAAGTTTTGCTGGCTCGCGGCGGCCAGGGAGGTTCCAGGAGACTTGTGCTGGTGGTGGTGATGGTGGTGATGGTGGTGTATGTGTTTGTGTGTGTGGGTGGGTGGGGGACGGGTGTGGAGGGGATGAGTATGTGCGTGTGTGTGTGTGTGTGTTTGCTTGAGTTGGTAAGTTGTGGGAAGTTTGTGCGTTTGCCTGACTGACGGTGAACGTGATGTGTGTGTGTGTGTGTGTGTGTGTGTGTGTGTGTGTGAGTGTGAGTGACGAGAGTCGTGCCACGTTTGTTTTGTATGGACGTGACTTGTACGCGTGTGTGTGTGTGTGTGTGTGTGTGTGTGTGTGTGTGTGTGTGTGTGTGTGTGTGTGTGTTACTCCTCGACCCGCTGAAGGAAAAACGAACAACTGAGAAAAAAATCAAACTAAAAAAAAAAAAAAACACGTTATTGGATATCTGACCGTCAGTGTACATTATTCATAGGAGCTGACAGTGTGTGGAAGCGTCCCTGAGCGTAACACGAGTGGCGGCGCGTGCAAAACCTAACGAGAGCACTCCAGTGGCGGTAATGAGAGCCAAATTAGCAGATAATAAGCAGGACGAGTGCCATTTGGGAGTTGTGATAATTGTTGCTTTCAGATTTGCTAGTAATGTGATTTATGTGAGGCTGGGGAGAGAGAGAGAGAGAGAGAGAGAGAGAGAGAGAGAGAGAGAGAGAGAGAGAGAGAGAGAGAGAGAGAGGGGGGGGACTACTTGTAAATAAACATAGCCAAGGGTACTTACTCACCTGCCTCCCTCATTACCTGTCCACACCTGAGTTATCCCTACCTTAAATCGCCGAGAGAGAGAGAGAGAGAGAGAGAGAGAGAGAGAGAGAGAGAGAGAGAGAGAGAGAGAGAGAGAGAGAGAGAGAGAGAGAGAGACTTAGGGAGTTTGCGGGGACAGGTAAGCTTTCAAAACAACTCTCTCTCTCTCTCTCTCTCTCTCTCTCTCTCTCTCTCTCTCTCTCTCTCTCTCTCTCTCTCTCTCTCTCTCTCTCTCTCTCCCCTCATGAATAAATTATCTCGCATGTTCACAATACTCATCAGTCTGTCTGTCTGCCTGTCTGTCTATCTAACTGTTTGCCTGTGTGCTTGTGTGTCTATAAATCTGTGTGTGTGTGTGTGTGTGTGTGTGTGTGTGTGTGTGTGTGTGTGTGTGTGTGTGTGTGTGTGTGTGTGTGTGTATAAAGTATCTGTCTTTCTGTCTTTATAGTTTACTGTCTGTGTGTCTGTTGTGTCTGTCTGTCTTTCCATCTTTGTGTGCCTACCTATCTGTCTGTCTGCCTGTCTCTCCCTGTCTCCCTGTCTCTCCCTGTCTCCCTGTATCCTCCCTTTGTCCATTTGCGCCTCCGCTCTAAAGGGTTTTGTAAAAGGTTTAATTTCCTGTTTGTGGACGCGTAGAGCAGGTGAGGTCACGGTTAATGAAGCTGTGTAGGTGTGTGACCTGACCTGCCCTCACCTGTCCCTCTCAGCTTCTCACTGCCCTTTTCCACTGAGAGAGAGAGAGA
>NC_087162.1:26972947-26982947 GCF_035594125.1 Scylla paramamosain | reverse complement strand
CAAAGCGTCACTTCCGAATCTGTGTGTGATTGCGTGTGTGTGTGTTTGTGTGCGTAGGTGTGTACGTGTGTGTGTGCGTGTGTGTGGGTTAAGGGGTGTGTGTGGGTGGGTGGGTGGGTGGATGGATGGGTTGGCGTGTGTGTGTGTGTGTGTGTGTGTGTGTGTGTGTGTGTGTGTGTGTGTGTGAGAGAGAGAGAGAGAGAGAGAGAGAGAGAGAGAGAGAGAGAGAGAGAGAGAGAGAGAGAGAGAGAGAGAGACTAAAGAGAAAATGACACACAAAATTAAATTGAGAGAAACAAATAGGAAGAAAAAAGAAAAAAAAAGAATGACAGAATAAAAGGTGAAAAATAAATAAATAAATAGGAACGGAATGACAAAGAGTAACAACAATGAGGATTAATTTTTTTTTGTGTTGTTTTACTTATTTATTTATTTATGTTTGTTTTGTGTTTGTCGTTTTCATTTGATTTCGTTTTTATTTGCTTGTTTTTTTTTCTTTTTCGTTCTTTTTGTTGTTTGTTTTTTTTCCTTGATGTTTTCTATTGTTTATTTTCTGTGTTTTGATTTGGTGGCTTGTTTTGTTTAATTTGTCTTGTTGTTTGTTATTGTTGTCGTTGTCGTCGTCTTCGTTGTTGTTGTTGTTGTTGTTGTTGTTGTTGTTGTTGTTGTTGTTGTTTCTAATTCATATCCTTTAACTTAATTTTGTTTCATATCTCCACTCGTTCTCTTCCCCTTATCATTTCCTTATTTTCTTTCCCTCTTTCTCTTTTTCCTTTATTCTTTTCTTCTTTTTTCCCTCCGCCCCTCATCGTGTGTTCCTGTTCCTTCCTTCATTGCGTCATTCCATTTTCTCCTTTCCTCTCCTGACTCATTCCCGCCTCTCCCTTCCTTTCTGTGTTTATCTCTCCTCTCCCTCCTCTTTCCTTTCTCTTCTTTTCTTAGTGATTCCTTCTTCCAGTTTTTCTTTCTTCTCTCCTTTATATTTTTTGTTTTTTCTATATTTTCCTTGTTTTTTTCTCTTCTCACTTTCATTTTTATCTCTGCTGTCCTTTATTTTCGTCTTCTTTTTGTGTTTTCTCTTTCCTGTCTCATATTCCCTTTCCTTTCCTTCTCTTCCCTTCTATTTTCCTGGCTTCCGTTCCTTTCTCTACCCTTCCCTTCCCTCATCTCCCTTCCTCTTCCATTCTCTTCTCTTCTTCCTTTCTCCCATCCTTTCCCTTTTCTTTCACATTCTTCCATATCCTTCTCATCTCTCTCATTTACTTTCTATATCCTTCTTTATCTTCCCCGTTCCCTTTCCTTCCCTTTCCTTCTTTTCTGTATTCTTCCCTGCACATCTCTTCCTTTACTTTGCATATCCTTCCCTCCCCCTGCACTTCTTCCCCTTCCTCTTCCCTCCCCTTCCCTCTCCCTCCCCTCCCCAGTCCCCGAAGATTTGTCAGGTGAGAGCGCCACACCTGCGTTATGGGGGGCACTTTGTTGCACCGAGACGGCCCTATTTGTGGGGCGCGGCGACCCCCATCAGGCGCTATCAGCATCTCCCGATGGGCCCTGAGATCACGTCTCATCTTGCGAGCACAGTCTCATCTTCAGTGTGCTGCCTCATCATTCTTGCCCCGCTGCCTGACCTTCTTTTCTTCGTCCTCACCCTCTTCTTGTTGTTGTTGGTGGTGGTGGTGCCGGAGGTGGTGGTGGTGGTGGTGGTGGTGATGGTGGTGGTGTTATTTGTTATCTTGTTCTTGATCTTCTGTTTCTTTTTTTTTTTTTTGTTCGTCATCTTCATCCCCTTCTTATTCTTTGTTTTTTTTTCTCCCTTTTCTAGTTTTCTTCTTCTTCTTCTTCCCTCTTTATTTTTTTTCTTATTATTATCTCGTTTATTTATTTATTTTTTTGTCGCGTTCCTCTATTTATCATGATTCTGGGTTCTCTTTCTTCATCATTCTTTGTCGCTTCCTCCTGTTCCTCGTTTTCTTTTTGTTTTCTTTCTTTTTCCTTGCATTTTTTCCGTTATTTTCTTCTTTTCATTTTCCTCCTCCTCCTCCTCCTCCTCCTCCTCCTCCTCCTCCTCCTCCTCCTCCTCCTCCTCCTCCTCCTCCTCCTCCTCCTATTCTTCCTCTTATACCCAGATCATCCATCTCTCTTTACATTTCTTATCCCATCTTCCCTTGTGCCTTCCTCCTCCTCCTCCTCCTCCTCCTCCTCCTCCTCCTCCTCCTCCTCCTCCTTCCAATCTTTTTCTGTCGTCTCGTTCACTTTGCTACCTTTTATAAATATCTGGGGTCCTCTCTCTCTCTCTCTCTCTCTCTCTCTCTCTCTCTCTCTCTCTCTCTCTCTCTCTCTCTCTCTCTCTCTCTCTCTCTCATATGCAGTCCTTTATTTCCTTTGTAATTATCTTAGCAGGGAGTGTTAGCTAAATCGAGGGGCGTTTTTCCTCCTCCTCCTCCTCCTCCTCCTCCTCTTCCTCTTCCTCTTCCTCTTCCTTCTTCTTCTTTTTCTTTTTCTTCTTCTTCCTTACGTGTTGACTCCTCACGACTCGTCACCTACCAGGAAGAGCGAATAGCGAGAGGAGGAGAAGGAGGAGGAAGAGAAAGAAGAAGAAGAAGAAGAAGAAGAAGAAGAAGAAGAAGAAGAAGAAGAAGAAGAAGAAGATGAGGAGGAGAATAAGGAGGAGGAAGAGGAGGGGGACCATCTACAGGAGGACTAGGAGGAGAAGAAAGAGAAGGACCAACCGTAGGACTAAGAGGAGGAGGAGAAGGAAAAGAGGAGGAGGAGGAGGAGGAGGAGGAGGAGGAGGAGGAGGAGGAGGAAATGGCAGTCACAGCCCACCACGTCTCTTTCGTAACAGTTCGGGTTAATGACGTGTCCTCCTCTTCCTCCTCCTTCTCTTCTTCTTCCTCTTCCTTTTTTTTTTCCTTTCTTCCTTTTTTCCTTAATTCTTTTATTTTTTCTTACTTTTTTTCATTTGGTGTCGGATTTTTCTTTTTTTGTCTTCCGTGTTTTTTATCTTATTGTTTTTATTCTTTTGTTTATTCTTTTGATTCTACCTTTTCTTTCTCTTCTTTCCTTCTATCCTTCTTTCTTTTCTCCCTCGCTTTCTCTTTTCCTCCTTTCCTGTTCCTTCCTATCTTCCTTCCTTTCTACCTCCTGGTCTTCCTCTCTTTCTCCCTTCCTTTTTTTTTCCCTCCTTTCTTAACCCTCCCTTTCTGTGGCTCCTTTACTGTTTCATCCTATCTTCCTTTCATTCTCCCTTCCTGTCTTGTCTCCCTTTCTTTCTATCTACCTTTCTCTTTTTCCTCCCTTTCTTATCCCTCTCTTCCTTCTTTCCTATCTCCCTTCCACTTTTTCCCTTCCCTCCCCTCCTTCCCTTCATACTTTCCAACGGAGATACTAGGAAAATGTCAAAATATATAAAAAAAAAACGTTTAAAAAAAAAAAAAAAAAAACACTACTCACAACATTTCACTATCATTTGTAAATCATCATGTGTCTAAAAGTGTCGAGTTTTGTGAGTCGTTATTTTGGGAAGCGTTTTGTGATAATTACAGGCTGTGTTTTGTATTTTTTTCCTCACTTTTTAATGAGGACAGGGGAGAGGAGGAGGGGGAGGCGGGATACAGATAAGAGGGGAGGGAGGGAGGGAGGAGGAGGAAGGGGGTAGTGTATGTAGAAGAGCTGAGAGGGGGGACGGATTAATTATAGGATCGAATGGATGGGGGATAGGATATGTACAGGTGAGGAGGTAGGGGGAGGGAGAGAGGCAGGGAGGAAGGATAGAGAAGGAAAGAGATTGGTACAGAGGAGGACTGTATAAAGGAAGGAGCGAAAGGGAGAGGAGAGACTGGGAGACAGGGAGGGGAGGATGGGGAAGGATAGGGGAGATATAGGACGAAAGAAGGATTGTATATAAGAGAGGGAGAGAAAGACAGGGAGGAAGGGATGGGTGGGGAAAGAAATGAAGATAAGATAGAGGGATAGACGGGTTGAATGTAAGGAAGAGGAGTTTTAAAGATAGATAGAAGACAGAGAAAGGGTAGCCATGAAGGAGAATAGAAAAAAAGGAAAGAAGGGTCGGTACAGGGGAGAGGGAAGTGAAAGGGAGGGGAGGTGGGTATAGTAGTTTAGTAGGGGGTGGTACTGGAGGGGTTTAAAGGAAGGGAAGGGGGGATATAGTGTGTTGGGGGAAGGTGGGGGGTGCTTTGAAATGAGAGGGCAAAAAAATGTTGGCATGCATAGTATCGCGTGTTCAAATGTTCAAATGAAGCAGTAACTGTGCGGGTTTGTGGTCTCGTTGCCGTGGTTTCGAGGGTTCATTTCGAGTGTTAATGCTTCGTGTGTGTGTGTGTGTGTGTGTGTGTGTGTGTGTGTGTTGCCTCATCAATTATTGGTGTGTGTGTTGCGGTGTTGTAAAGGTGTGGTTGGTTTATTGAAAGTCCGTTGCATTTCTCTTTCTCTGTTTCTCTCTATTCTCTCTCTCTCTCTCTCTCTCTCTCTCTCTCTCTCTCTCTCTCTCTCTCTCTCTCTCTCTCTCTCTCTGTGTTCATGCATGGAAAAAGTCGTTGTTGTTGTTGTTGTTGTTGTTGTTGTTGTTGTTGTTGTTACGGTTATTGATACTGTCGTCTTCGTTATTGTTGTTGTTGTTGTAGATGTTGGTGATGGTGGTGGTCGTGGTGGTAGTGTTGTTGTTTGTTGTTGTTGTTGGTGGTGGTGGTGGTGGTGGTGGTGGTGGTGGCGCGTCACTTTTCTCTATTTCTGGCTGATTTCTCTCATTTCAATTAAACTGGAGAAAGCGGAAGGTTAATAACACGTCAGAGGGAAGTGGTCACGGTGAGGGGCACCAGCAGGAAGAGGAGGAGGAGGTGGTGGTGGTGGTGGTGGTGGAGGTGGTGGTGGTGGAGGTGGAAAAAGAGAAAGAGGAAGAGAAAGAATAATGAAAAAAAAACGCTAACTTGGAAACAATGACAATAATAATATTAATAAGAATAAGATTTAAAAGAAGATGAAGAAAAAAAGAAGCAGAGTATCAACAACAACAACAACAACAACAACAACAACAACAACAACAACAACAACAACAGTAGCAGCAGCAGCAGCAGCAGCATTAACAACAACAAGAAAAAGAATCTGAATATTAGCAACTGCAACAACAAAAACAACAACATAAACAACAACAACAACAACAACAACAACAACAACAACAACAACAACAGCAGCAGCAACAACATTGCTAGAAGAGAAGGGGGAAGACGGAGACAAAGACGCAAGGAGGAAGGGAGGGAAAGGAGGAAGTAGAAGGGAGGAGGAGGAGGAAGAAGAAGTGGAGGAGGAGGAGAAGAAGAAGAAGAGAGTGAGGAATTTTAAAGCATTATCAAGGAAATTTCCAGGTTGTGGTCCAGTAAATCACCACCACCACCACCACCACCTCCAACCACCACCACCACCACCACCACCACCACCACCACCACCACCACTCAGTGACGCCTCGGAAACAACAACGGATCTTCGTTCTACTTGTGACCGTGTGTGTGTGTGTGTGTGTGTGTGTGTGTGTGTGTGTGTGTGTGTAGTGTAATATTCTAAGATTGCTTTGTACATTTATTTATTTACTTATTTATCACTTCATCTACATATATATTATTTTAAACTCAGTCACAAATAGACTTTACATTAACTAAGCAACAAGTAAGTATTGCACAGATAAATATAAGATACAGAGAGTGAAATACGACAGGGGATATATAAAAAGAAATGAACAAAAAAAAAAAGTTTAAATGAATCCAAAATAATGGCACGAGGTAAGCCAGACAGGAATGTATCAAAAGCAACAATGGTAATAAGCTAAAATATATAAATGAAAAAAAAAAGAATAAGAGAAAAAAAGACAATATTAATTCCCTCAAAAAAAAAAAAAACATAAAAAGTAAGAAATTTAGGAAAAAAAAATAAATAAAATAAAAAAACAAACACAATAATAGAAAATATAGTAGCACACACACACACACACACACACACACACACACACACACACACACACACACACACACACACACACACACACACACACACACACACACACACACACACACACGTCTCCATTCACAAACCACAACAAAACAACAGCACACCACCAGTAATCTGTGCGTTTTGTCGTCATCTTTCTCTTTTCCTCCCCTGCAGGTAAGTGTGTCTGTGTCTGTGTGTCTGTGTGTCGCTGCTGCTGCTGCTGCTGAGGCCCTGCTGACTGACTGACTGTTGACTGAGTGACTGCTGACCCGCTCCTCCCCGATTCCCACCTGCTGTTTTATATCGAAGTGGCGTTACCTTTAGTCTACACGCCGCGAGGTAGGTGACGAGAGAGAGAGACGAGAGAGAGAGAGAGAGAGAGAGAGAGAGAGAGAGAGAGAGAGAGAGAGAGAGAGAGAGAGAGAGAGAGAACAGGATTGTATAGTCGAGTCACGCAACACGAAGGAAACTCGATTTGTGTCGCGTTGGCTGTAAAGGGCGCCGCTGTGGTGGTGGTGGTGGTGGTGGTGGTAGTTGTAGTAGTAGTAGTAGTAGTAGTGGTTGCTAGTGGTTGTTGTTGGTGGTGGTGGTAGTTGTTGTGGTTCTTCTTCTTCTTCTTCTTCTTCTTCTTCTTCTTCTTCTTCTTCTTCTTGTCGATGCTTTCTTCCTCTTCTGCCTTCCTCCTGATTTTTCATTTTATATTTCAATTCTCCTATTTTTTTCACTTAAGTTCTTTCTTTGTTTGTTTTCTTTGTTTTTTTTTATTTTATTTGTTTTATTTTCCAGTGGTATCCTCCTCTTCCTCCTCCTCCTCCTCCTCCTCCTCCTCCTCCTCCTCCTCCTCCTCCTCTTCCTCCTCCTCCTATTTTACTATCCCATGTCTCTCACTTTAGATTAGATAGATTGCCACAGAAACCTTTGAAATAGCCAACAGGTCCTCCTCCTCCTCCTCTTCTTCCTCCTCCTCCTCCTCCTCCTCCTCCTCCTCCTCTTCCTCCTCCTCCTCCTCTTCCTCCTCCTGACCGAAATCGTCCTCACATTCCCTTCACTTCACCATGTACCGTTCCACACACACACACACACACACACACACACACACACACACACACACACACACACACACACACACACACACACACACACACACACACACACACACACACACACACAGGGGGGGACCTAAATCTGTCCCTTGGCTCACCTGGGATAAGTAACCTTGGAGTCACACCTGAAGGCACCTGTGGGAGATTAGAGGATTAGAGAGAGAGAGAGAGAGAGAGAGAGAGAGAGAGAGAGAGAGAGAGAGAGAGAGAGAGAGAGAGAGAGAGAGAGAGAGAGAGAACCACAGGAAGGGAAAGTGGCTGCGGGGAAAGGAAGGAAGAGATAAAGGGAGAGGAAAGGGAGATGGAAATTGGCCAATACAGAAGAACGGAAGAAGGAAAGAGAAGCGAAGAGAGGGAGTGAGAAGAGGGAAAGAGGGAGGAAGAAATGGAAGGAGAAGAAAGGAGGAATAGTGGAAAAAAGGAGAAAAGGAGAAGGAAGGCAGAGGAAGAGGAAAGATGGGAATAGGAGAAAAATAGGGAAGGAAAAGAGGAAGAGGAGGAAGACGAAGGGAAAATATCGAACGGAAGAGGAAAAGGGAGGAAAGGGAGGAAAAAGGGAGAGAAGGCCAGAGAGGAAAGAGAAGCAGGGAAAGGGAGGCAAGGAAAGGAAGGGAAGGGAAGGGAGGAGAAGGGAAGGGAAGGAGGGTCAGAGAGGCATCAGCTTAAACGCTTAGTGGTCACCTTATCACTTAGATCTGTGGCCCCCAGGCTGACTCTTGGGCGAGAGAGAGAGAGAGAGAGAGAGAGAGAGAGAGAGAGAGAGAGAGAGAGAGAGAGAGAGAGAGAGAGAGAGAGAGAGAGAGAGAGAGAGAGAGTTATCAATGTATTTATTTGCTTTTAGTCTGTGATTCGCAGGGACTGAGTTATGTTTGTGTGTGGTCTGATCCTGTCACTTTGTTTGCTGCAAGTGTGTGTGTGTGTGTGTGTGTGTGTGTGTGTGTGTGTGTGTGTGTGTGTGTACTTGCCATGTATGTCAAACGCTTATCTCTCGACAAACAAATCCTGCATCCATTCACTCAAGCACACACACACACACACACACACACACACACACACACACACACACACACACACACACACACACAGAGAGAGAGAGAGAGAGAGAGAGAGAGAGAGAGAGAGAGAGAGAGAGAGAGAGAGAGAGTCCATCTAACCAGACAAACAGAAACACAAAAATAAAGACGAAAACACACAAAAAAAGAAAAAAAGAAAAGAAGAGCATGAACTGGAGGAGGAGGAGGAGGAGGAGGAGGAGGAGGAGATTCCACACGCCCCCAGGTAAACTTAGGCCAGGTAAATCGGGATGAGGCAGCTTACCTTTACCTGGGGATTCTGATTTACCTGCCGGCGGAGGATACGGGATTAGCTGGCAGTCTGCGGCGCCGGGCAAAGAATGGTGACACAGGGAGACACAAAGAACGGACACCGGGGAGCAAAAAATCACATTACCTTAAGACGCACCGCAATAATTGGCTGGAAAATTTGAGTTGGGTGTTGGTTAAGGTGAGAATAGGAACCGTGTTTGTTTGCATTAGGGTAGACTTAAGAAGGGGGGTGTATATAGACAGTGGGTGTTGAAATGCGTGCTGTGGAATGTTCTGACGCCTCTTCTTTGCTTTTAATAGGTTGTAGTGGAAGTTGTTGGTGTTTGTAGAAGTGTTTTTGTGATTCTACCGATAGTTTAGTTGTGTTGGGATAGACTTAAGGAAATGGTGTTGAAAAGCGTGTTAAAAAAAATGTTTGGGTGTGTTTTCTTTGCTTTTAATTCGGTACAGGGGAATTTATTGGGATTTCCAGGGGTGTTTTGAATGGTTTTAATGATAGTTTGTTGGGATTGACTTAGGGGGAGGTGGAAGGTGTAAATAAATGGCGGTACTAAAAAGCGTATTCTGAAATGTTTGGGTGTAATTTCTTTGGTTTTAACAGGCTGTGGTGAAAGTTATTGAGTTTTTCACGAGAGTTTTTATGATTCCAGTGATGGTTAACTTATGCTGGAATTGACCTAGAGGGAGGTAGAAGGTGTAAATGAATGGGGGGTATTGAAAAGCTTATTTTAAAATGTTTTGGTGTGTTTTCCTTACGTTTTACAGGTTGTAGTGGAGGTTGCTTGGGTTTCCAGGAGTGTTTTCATGATTCCAGTGTTTGTTTGCGTTGGGAATAGCGAAGGTGGAAACTGGATTAGGATGATTGCGTATTGTGCAATATTTTAACGTGTCTTTCCTTTCTTAACAAGCTGTAGAGGAAGTTACTGAGACTTCCAGGAGGGTTTATATAATTCTTGTGATGGTTAATACTTACTGGAACTGACGCAAGAAATATGGAAGATGGAAATGATATAAAACACCATTCTTAAACATTCCACCTTGCAATCCACAAAACTACTCCACTCCACCTCCACCTACTCCTCACCCTCCATTCCATCACATCCCTTAGCAATTCCTACCCTTGTCACTCCACCTCAAGTCAGCCTCCTTCCAGCACCTGTTCTGTAGAGCGGAGTGAGGGAAGGGACTACATGTGATCTGATCCCTTTCTCCTGGGTGTTTATTAGTACTGGATCCTATGTTTAGTGGTGCTTGTGGGATTAAGAGTGATTTAAGGGGGTTAGGGAGAGAGAGAGAGAGAGAGAGAGAGAGAGATAGAGAGTAGCAACATGACACAAGATAAATAAATGAATAAAAGAAAAGCAGAAGGATAAATTAAAGTATAAGATAAATAAGAAAAGAAATAAAAATAACAACACGCAGGAAGAGATACATAAATAAATGAATAAGTAAAAATAGAAGAAAAATATAGATGAGTGAATGTAGAAGACTAAAAGAATACACACACACACACACACACACACACACACACACACACACACACACACACACACACAGAGAGAGAGAGAGAGA
>NC_087162.1:26952947-26962947 GCF_035594125.1 Scylla paramamosain | reverse complement strand
GAGGAGGAGGGGGGAGGAGGAGGAGGAGGAGAAGGAGGAGGAAGAGTTGGTGTGTGTCTGTGTGTGAAGTCAACTATACTTCTCTCTCTCTCTCTCTCTCTCTCTCTCTCTCTCTCTCTCTCTCTCTCTCTCTCTCTCTCTCTCTCTCTCTCTCTCTCTCTCTCTCTCTCTGACACTGACACCCACGACGTAAAGAAAAAAAAACACTCTCATGGGAATATAACGCCGAGAGAGAGAGAGAGAGAGAGAGAGAGAGAGAGAGAGAGAGAGAGAGAGAGAGAGCACATATATGCGGAGGGTCGCGTGGCAGAGTTACAACCTAAAAATAATGGCATTGAGGGTTATAGGAGGAGGAGGAGGAGGAGGAGGAGGAGGAGGAGGAAGAGTGTGAGGTAAAGTTAAGGGGAAGACTCTTTGCTTTACTAAATTCTCTCTCTCTCTCTCTCTCTCTCTCTCTCTCTCTCTCTCTCTCTCTCTCTCTCTCTCTCTCTCTCTCTCTCTCTCTCTCAGCATCAGTTTATTCCTTCTCATCCTCATTCCTTGCTCCTGTCTGTCTGTCTGTCTGTGTGTCTGTGTTTGCCTGCACCTGTGTGTGTGTGTGTGTGTGTGTGTGTGTGTGTGTGTGTGTGTGTGTGTGTGTGTGTGTGTGTGTGTGTGAGTGAATCTCACCTGACTTATGCTGCTGTGTGTGTTTGTATTCTCTCTCTCTCTCTCTCTCTCTCTCTCTCTCTCTCTCTCTCTCTCTCTCTCTCTCTCTCTCTCTCTCTCTCTCTCTCTCTCTCTCTCTCTCCTTCCTACAATGACTCACCACTTTTTTCCCTCTTGTCTCCTCTCCCTCTCCCTCTCCCTCTCCTCTCCTCTCCTCTCCTCTCCCTCTCTCTCTCTCTTCCCGTTTCTGTTGACCTTTCCTTCTCTTCCTCAGTCTCCCTTCATCTGTCTCCCTACTAGTATCTTTCTCCCCTTTTTTTCTCCTATATACTTTCTCTCCCTCTCCCTGTCTCCCGCCCTGTCTCTCCGTGTGTCCTTTTTATCTATTTTAACGTCTCTTTCTCCCTTTTGTCTCCCTGTCTTCCTGTCTCCTCTATCTTTAGTCTTTTTTTCGTCTCTTTCTCTCTCCCTTCGCTTGTTCTGTTATGCTTCCCTTCAGTTTTAGTCTCCAGATCCCTATTAACTCCTGCGTCTGTTTTCCTGCCTTGATTCTGTTTGTTGTGTCTCTCTCTCTGTCTCTATTTCTCTGTTCTTGTGTTTTCTTCGTTATTATCTTTAGTTAGTGTTGTTTGTGTGTTTTTTTTTTCGTATTTTGGTTGTTTTGTATTTTTTTTCTAAGTGTTTGTTTTTCATGTTCTTCAGCCTGATTTCTTCCTCTTTCCAGGTTTTTTTTTCGTGTCTGTGTTTTCATTTTTCGTGTTTGTTACTTTTTTTTCCTTTTACTTTTTTCCTGCTTCCCGGTTTCGTTTTCTTTTTCTTTCGTTGTTTTTTTTTGTTATGTTTTGTTTCCTCCCCTTTCTTACTTTCCTTTCTCTATCTTTCCCTTTCTTACCTTCCTTCCTTCCTCTATCCACCTCCCTTCCCTTCTCTTCACACCTGTCACCTCACCTCGGCCCCTTCAACCAGCCACGCGCCTCTCGGGGGTCGCCGCTACCCACGGTCAGCCGCCCAGAGCTCCCCAGGTGACGGGCCTGAGCCGCGTGTCTGTTGCCCTGAATTTACCCGCGACGGGGCTGCGATAAGGGGCGGCGGGCTGTGTGGGATCAGGGAAGGATCTGCCAGTGTCCCTGTGTCTGTGGGGGTGGTGGGTGGCTGGTATGGGTGAAGTGGGTGAATTTGTGTGTTTTCAGGGTGATTTTCTGATTGAATGAGTGGGTTAAAATGTAGCTTGTTAGAGTGGTTTGTTTACTATTACTGACTGACTACTTTATTTGACTGGCTTGTTTATTTACTCCTGACTGACTGACTGACTGACTGTCTTACATGCATGCGTAGTGAGGTGAGTGCAGGGCAGGTGTGTGTGGGATCAGGGAAGGTGACAGGAACCCTTGCTTCTATCTAACGGGGTCGGGAGGTGGTTGGGAGCAGGAGACGGGAAGGAGAAAGAAGACAATCACTCTCTCTTTTCTTGTTAACTTGTCAATGTTGCCTCATGTGGTTGTGTATAGTAAAGATGGAGTCGTGTTTTAGTAGTCGCCATAATAGAAATTTGAGGAGTGTACGAGTATGACAAACCCAGGTGATTATAATGGTAAGTAGATAGATAGAGTTACCGACTGGCTGACTTAACCAGGTGAGTGTAAAGGTAAGAAGACAGACTCAGAATGCAACAAGAGGCAATCAAGTGGTTTCAGAAAGTATCGTGTTGACTTGAGTGTCTGTAGAGAAAGTTATTGTGGTTTTAATGGTGTTTTTTGGTTCTTTGCAGGTATGTTTGCTGCACTGTTGCCATCTTGACGTGACTCTCCCTCCTCATCAATGTGAGTGTTTGTTTACCTGTGTTTGTTGTTGTTGTTTGTTGTTGTTGTTGTTGTTGTTTTCTGGTTTAAAATAGTTTTGTTATGATATTGTATTTTTTTTTGTTCTATTTCTTTCGTTTTTACTCATTTATTTATTTGATGATATTCTTTTCTTCTTTTTTCTTTAGTCTCTCTTTATTTTCCTTTCATTTTTTTTGTCTTGTTCTTTCAAATTCATAAAAAAAAAATGCTGGTGTCTTTTATTATGTTTCTCATTTTTTCATACATTAAAGTTACGTGTTTTAAGTCTCCCTCTCTCTCTCTCTCTCTCTCTCTCTCTCTCTCTCTCTCTCTCTCTCTCTCTCTCTCTCTCTCTCTCTCTCTCTCTCTCTCTCTCTCTCCCTCTCTCTTTCCTCAACTCGTACTCTTTTACCTCTCCTCCCTCCTTACCCCCTCTTTCTCCCTCTCTCCTTTCTTCCACCTCTCCCTCTCTCCCTTACACCCTTCCACTCTTCCCTCCTCCCTCTTCCCTTGCCCTTCTTTCCTTCTCTCTCCCTCCCTTCTGTCTTTCAACCCTCCTCCCCTCTCCTTCCTCCCCTCTTCTTCCTCCCTCTTCCTCCTCCCCTCTTCGCTCTAGGCCTCACCTCCCCTCTTCTTCATTTCTCACTCTTCCCTTCCTCCTCTCCCCTCTCCTCCTCCTCTCTCCTCTCTTCCTCCTCTTCTCCACGCTACCTGCAACCATGAATAAGTAATTAAGAATGAAGAGAAGAGGTTCCGAGAGGATGAAGAGGAAGAGAGAGAGAGAGAGAGAGAGAGAGAGAGAGAGAGAGAGAGAGAGAGAGAGAGAGAGAGAGAGAGAGAGAGAGGAGGGGGGTAGCTTACTGTTAGGGATTCAAGTTTACGAGAGAGGGAATGAGAAAAAAGAGGAGGAGGAGGAGGAAATGGAGGAGGAGGAGTATACGAGGAAGTGGATGAAAGGAAGGAGAAGGAAGTGAAAGAAAAATGAGAAGAAGAAGGAAGAAGAGGAGGAAGAAGAAGAAGGAAGGGGAGGAGGACGAGGAGGAGAAGGAAAAGGAAAAAAAAGCAAAGTAAATGAAAAAAAAGAGAGGAGGAAGAGGGGAGAGGAGAATGAAAAGCAGGAGGGGAGGAAATAAGGAGGAAACAGATGAAAGGGAAGAACAGGAAGAGGAGGAGGAAGAGGAGGAAGAGGGGAGGGGAGGAGAGAGAGAAGAAGAAGGAAAGGAAGAAGGAAGAATTATCTGGAAGGAATGAATGGGATTACGGAAATGTCCTCCTCCTCCTCCTCCTCCTCCTCCTCCTCCTCCTCCTCCTCCTCCTCCTCCTCCTCCTCCTTCTCCTCCTCCTCCTCCTCCTTTGTTTTTGGGGGTCTGGCGCCGCGGAGTCCCAAGAGTGAGGGGAAGGTGAACAGCCAAAAGCAGGTCTCTCTCTCTCTCTCTCTCTCTCTCTCTCTCTGCGGGTTTCGATCGAGGTATCAAGATTCAATTGATAACCACATGGCAGTGACGATACAGTCAGCCACATTCTCTCTCTCTCTCTCTCTCTCTCTCTCTCTCTCTCTCTCTCTCTCTCTCTCTCTCTCTCTCTCTCTCTCTCTCTCTCTCTCTCTCTCATTCCCTTTAAGTCATCCAAAAAACAGTAAACTCACACACACACACACACACACACACACACACACACACAGAGAGAGAGAGAGAGAGAGAGAGAGAGAGAGAGAGAGAGAGAGAGAGAGAGAGAGAGAGAGAGAGAGAACTTGCTGAACTGTCCCCTCTAAAAAAAGACAAGGAATGAAAAAAAAAAATCAGTAAATAAAAATAATAATAGGAAAGACCGCCATACATCACCAAATCAAAGCACAAGCAAACAAACAAACAAACAAACAAACAAACAAACAAACAAACAAACGGAAACAGACACCAAATAAATAAACAAATAAACCCAAACAACAACAACACCAATAACAACAACTTAAGCACACAACACACAACACCGAAGCAAACAAAACAAAAAAGAACACAAACAACATCAGATTTTCTTAAATAATCACCGGAAATGCTTTTAATCAAGGAATTAAAACACTACCTGGCAACTTGGCTCACCTGAGATGAGTCATGTTATCGACCTGAGGGAGAGAGAGAGAGAGAGAGAGAGAGAGAGAGAGAGAGAGAGAGAGAGAGAGAGAGAGAGAGAGAGAGAGAGAGAGAGAGAGAGAGAGAGAGAGAGAGGGGGGGGGTAAGAGGGTAACGGAGGGAAGGTAAAGAGACGGTGTGTGTAAAGAGAGAGAGAGAGAGAGAGAGAGAGAGAGAGAGAGAGAGAGAGAGAGAGAGAGAGAGAGAGAGAGAGAGAGAATGGAGGAAAAGAAGAAAGTTTAGAAGAGAAAGAAAAGGAATGAGCCGAGAGAGAGAGAGAGAGAGAGAGAGAGAGAGAGAGAGAGAGAGAGAGAGAGAGAGAGAGAGAGAGAGAGAGAGAGGGGGGGGGGGGGTAAGCAGAGAAAATGGGAGAGAAAGAGAACGAGGAACGGAGGGGAAAGAGACGGGGAAAGAGGGGAAAAAAGATGGGAAGAAAGTAAAGGGAAGGAAGGGGGAAGAGAGATAGAGAGAGAAGGGAAACATGAAAGGAAGGAATAAAAAAGGAAAATAAGGAGAGAAGAGAAGAAAAGAAGAGTGAGAGAGGGAATAAAAAGATTAAAGACGAGACACAAAGAAGAGATAGAGGGAAATGGAATGGAAAGAGGGGGAGGGAGATAAGGAGAGGGAAAGAGAAAGAAAAAAAAAAGAAAACGGAAAACGAGATAGGATAGTCACCCATGCAAACTCAGGCAAGGAAAAAACGGGAAGGTTATCACTGCATTTCCGCCTCCTCCTCCTCCTCCTCCTCCTCCTCCTCCTCCTCTTTCTCCCTGACAGAAGAGGAGGAGAAAGGGGGGAGGGGACAAAATTGTACTCCTGAATAAATGAAAACGTATTTTTTTTCCACATATCAAGTGGTGAGAAAGTTGATCAGAGAGAGAGAGAGAGAGAGAGAGAGAGAGAGAGAGAGAGAGAGAGAGAGAGAGAGGTATTGAAAAGGTGTAGGTGTAATGAAGAGAGAGAGAGAGAGAGAGAGAGAGAGAGAGAGAGAGAGAGAGAGAGAGAGAGAGAGAGAGAGAGAGAGAGAGAGAGAGAGAGAGAGAGGTATGCTATGAAAGGAAAAAAATTGTTGACTGAGAGAGAGAGAGAGAGAGAGAGAGAGAGAGAGAGAGAGAGAGAGAGAGAGAGAGAGAGAGAGAGGTATAATGAGGTGTTGACTAAAATACACTACATCAGGAAGGACTGGTGGTGGTGGTGGTAGTGGTGGTGGTGGTGGTGGTGTCGGGACAGGCCTGTGTATCACCTCTGACTCATTCAACGCTCTCTCTCTCTCTCTCTCTCTCTCTCTCTCTCTCTCTCTCTCTCTCTCTCTCTCTCTCTTTAATGGACTTTTTGTTTACTTAGATTTATTGCTTAACTGCCTTTCCTTATCTTTATATTGATTGATTGAGAGAGAGAGAGAGAGAGAGAGAGAGAGAGAGAGAGAGAGAGAGAGAGAGAGAGAGAGAGAGAGAGAGAGAGATTTATCGACGAATATGAGTTAAAAGAAAAGGAAAGAAAATATGTGGATTTTTTAACTAATTTCCAACAGTGGTGGTAGTAGTAGTAGTAGTATGATCGTGGTAGTAATAGTAATTAAAGTGAAGTAATAGTAGTAGTGGTAGTAGTAGTAGTAGTAGTAGTAGTAGTAACTCAAATCCATAATTGTACTAGCATTATTAATAGTAATAGAAGAAAGAAAAATAGTAAACAAATATAATACTATTTTTAACTACCATGAGGAGGAGGAGGAGGAGAAGGAGGAGGAGGAGGAGGAGGAGGAGGAGGAGGAAGACGAAGAGTAATAGCTGTTGTTGTTGAAGTTGTCCTCGTGAAAGTTGTTGTTGTTATTGCAGTTGTTGTTATTGAGGCGGTGGTGGTGGCGGGGGTGGTGATGGTGGTGGCGGGGGTGGTGGTGGTGGTGGTGGCGGGGGTGGTGGTAGTGGTGGTGGTGGTGGCGGTAATGAATTGCGTGGCGAGGCTGTTAAATTATAGCACTATGATGACCACATCCTTTTATGGCGAGAGAGAGAGAGAGAGAGAGAGAGAGAGAGAGAGAGAGAGAGAGAGAGAGAGAGAGAGAGTACATCACTCTCACAGTTTCTCTTTCATCAACACGTTCTTAGATTTAAAGGTGCTCTCCTCCTCCTCCTCCTCCTCCTCCTCCTCCTCCTCCTCCTCCTCCTCCTCCTCCTCCTCCTCCTCCTCCTCCTCCTCCCTTCTCCTCTCGTCTTATTTTATCTACTCATCTCAACAGGCTCATACTCTCTCTCTCTCTCTCTCTCTCTCTCTCTCTCTCTCTCTCTCTCTCTCTCTCTCTCTCTCTCTCTCTCTCTCTCTCTCTCTCTCTCATTAGTAACAGAGACGAGTGTTTGGCCTAGGAAAGAGAGAGAAAGGGAGAGAGAGAGAGAGAGAGAGAGAGAGAGAGAGAGAGAGAGAGAGAGAGAGAGAGAGAGAGAGAGAGAGAGAGAGAGAGAGCTATTTCATTACGGTTTATGATTGTCCTTATTGACCAGAAGTTGAATGTGTGTTTGTGTTTGTCTGTCTGTCTGTCTGTCTGTCTGTCTGTCTGTCTGTCTATCTGTTTATCTATTTAATTGTCTCTCTATCGCCATTCTCTTCCTTTATTCCTTTATTCTGTCTATTTATTTATTTGTCTGTCTGTTTTCGTTCGTTCTTGTCTGTCTGTGTCTGTCTGTCTGTCTGTCTGTCTGTCTGTCTGTACGTCTGTTCTGCTTTTATACGTCACCTTTCTCTCTAACCCCCTTATATATCTTCTATCTATCTATCTATCTATCTATCTATCTATCTTTTCATTTGCTTGTCTGTCAGTCTGTCTATCCATCTACCTGTCTGTCAATATCTGCCAATCTGGAACCGAATTAGTAAAACATTATTATCGAATACGGATTACGCTAAAGTGATTATTCTCTCTCTCTCTCTCTCTCTCTCTCTCTCTCTCTCTCTCTCTCTCTCTCTCTCTCTCTCTCTCTCTCTCTCTCTCCATCGTCTTTTCTTTTTCTATTCATCTCCCTTCATCTCCCCCTCTTTCTCTCTCTTTTTTTGCTGTTATCCTCCATTCCTCCTCCTCCTCCTCCTCCTCCTCCTCCTCCTCCTCCTCCTCCTCCTCCTCCTCCTCCTCCCCTTCCTTCTCCTCCCCCTTCAATACACAGCCCATTAATGGAAGGGGTTAACAGATCCCCTTGGTAAATTACAGGGGAATTCTTGCATATGTTGCTCCCCCCTTTACCCCCCTCACCTCTCTCTCTCTCTCTCTCTCTCTCTCTCTCTCTCTCTCTCTCTCTCTCTCTCTCTCTCTCTCTCTCTCTCTCTCTCTCTCTCTCTCTCTCTCTCTCTCTCTCTCCGCCTCTCCATCCTTTCTGTTTTTTTTATCTTCCAGTTTATCTTCGTGTGTCTCTATTTCTCTGTTCGACTCTCCTCTTTTGGCTATACATCATTATATTCTCTCTCTCTCTCTCTCTCTCTCTCTCTCTCTCTCTCTCTCTCTCTCTCTCTCTCTCTCTCTCTCTCTCTCTCTGCTTCATTAAGTGTATATTTCATGAAGGCTTGATCGATTCTGTGTGTGTGTGTGTGTGTGTGTGTGTGTGTGTGTGTGTGTGTGTGTGTGTGTGTGTGTGTGTGTGTGTGTGTTTGTGTGTGTGCGTGTGTGCGTGTGAATAATGGTGCTCGTAAAGTCAAGTTAAATTCTTCGTGAAATGAAAATTGTATAAAAAGAATGAAAAAAAGATTAAATGAAATTACTCTTACTTTTCACGATTAAAAGAGCGAGTGTGGCTATTATCATTATTATTATTGTTATTATTATTATTATTATCATTATTATTATTATTAGTAGTAGTAGTAGTAGTAGTAGTTGTAGTAGTAGTAGTAGTAGTAGTAGTAGTAAACAAAGAATAATAACATATTGTATTTCAATTCCTAATATAAAAAAATAATAATACTTAGTCTTTCTTTTCATCTTTGTTGATTTAAATAAAAAAAAAAAGTAACTGATTTTCATTACTTTTCCTAACCATCACCTTTACTCTCTCTCTCTCTCTCTCTCTCTCTCTCTCTCTCTCTCTCTCTCTCTCTCTCTCTCTCTCTCTCTCTTCCATTCCACCCATCTACTTTATTAAATACTCATTACTACTCGTATTACTTCCTTACTTTACTCCCTCACTCATTCCCTTATAGTCACCCTTCACCCCTTCCAGTTCCCTCTCCCTCTCACTCTTCCTTCCCCTCCTTCCCCTCACTGCTTCCTGTTGAGCCAAAATAACAAGAATTACCCTCATTGTAGCTCGCCTTAGTCTGTGCTTTCCTCTCTTCCTCCCCTTCTCATTATGACCTTCCCCTCTCTTTGTCCGGTTTACAGAGAGAGAGAGAGAGAGAGAGAGAGAGAGAGAGAGAGAGAGAGAGAGAGAGAGAGAGAGAGAGAGAGAGAGTATGTGGATGAGAGAGAAAATGAAAGAAAAACGTAATTAGGATATAATGTGAGGAAATTAATGCTTGAGAGAGAGAGAGAGAGAGAGAGAGAGAGAGAGAGAGAGAGAGAGAGAGAGAGAGAGAGAGAGAGAGAGAGGAGGGGGGCTACCTATGACCTATGAAGTGCAGTGACCTTGACTTAAAAAAAAAAAAAAACAGGTAATTTTCTCAGGCAAGTAATAATGATTGACCTGCCCAGGTGTGATTACAGGTACTCTCTCTCTCTCTCTCTCTCTCTCTCTCTCTCTCTCTCTCTCTCTCTCTCTCTCTCTCTCTCTCTCTCTCTCTCTCTCGTGTGCGTTTCGTGGTTTCTTTATCAGTGTGTGTGTGTGTGTGTGTGTGTGTGTGTGTGTGTGTGTGTGTGTGTGTGTGTGTCGCATATGTAGTTTATTTTGTTCTTCCTCTTCTTTTCTCCTTTCTTTTTATCGCTATTCTTTCATATTATTGTGTATCATTTATTATTATTGTCATTATTGTTGTTGTTGTTGTTGTTGTTTGTTATTGTTGTTGTTCTTGTTGTTGTTTTTGCTACTGCTGTTGTTGTAGTTTATTTATTAATTCATTTCTTTTATGTGTGAAGCAAACACCTCATTACACACACACACACACACACACACACACACACACACACACACACACACACACACACACACACACACACACACACACATACACACCTTTGCAACACGTCAGGTAGCCCTCAGTCATTGATCAGAGGAGGAGGAGGAGGAGGAGGAGGAGGAGGAGGAGGGAAAGGGAGTTAGAATAGGTTTGAAATTAACCTTCATTCCCCCTCCTCCTCCTCCTCCTCCTTTTTTCCCTCCCTCCTTCCCTTCCCTCCATTTATCCCTTTCTCCCCTTTCCTCTACATCTGTCTTTTAATTTTTCCTTTTTTCTTCAAATATCCCCTTCTCCCTTCCTTCTTTCTTCCTTCTTTCT
>NC_087162.1:26942947-26947947 GCF_035594125.1 Scylla paramamosain | reverse complement strand
AACAGTTTACTCAATTAATTTACCCTCCTTATACATAGCATGACATCTCTCTCTCTCTCTCCTCTCCTCTCCTCTCCTCCTTATTCAGTTGTTTACTTCGTCGCTTCCTCGCCAAAAAATGACCAGCTGAAATAAAGAATGTCTTCCCATTTGAGACCAAGAGGACATCAAACGAACGCTGGACAAGGAGAGAAGTTAGAGGTTCACTTGTATTAGAGAAGGGACGGGAAGGGAAGGGAGTTGAGGTAGGGAGTTTGGTAGGGGAGTCGATGAGGAAGAGAGCTAGGGAAGGGATTTGAAGGGAAGGAGATTGACAGGCGTTTAGATAGGGAAGAGAAGGGGAGGAAGGGTACTGGAGAAGGGTATTTGATTGAGGGTTTAAGAGGAAGAGGAGGAGAGATGGAAGGAAGGGTATTAGTCAAGGGAACATGGCACGGGTTTGAAGGGAAAGATACGTGTGGGCAGATGTGTGGAAGGGGAGACGTGGAAGGGAAAAAAGGGAAGGTACTAGAGAGAGGGAGGGGAAACTCTGGCATGGTTTAGATGAAGGTGGTATGGATGGGTAGGTGGGCGTGCGTGGGTGGGTTGGTAGAGCAGGTGTGTAAAGGTGGGTTGGAAGAGCAGCTGTGGGTTGGTAAGTTTGGGTGGGTGTTGAGGGAAGGGCAGGTGTGTGTGGGAAGGGAAGAGGAAGGGAAGGGGAGGGAGGGGAGAGGAAAGGGGGGAAGGTTTAAAAGAAGTAATTTCAGAGGGTGAGTTATTGAAGGAAAGAGAGGAAATTAGTTATGTTTTGGATCCAGGTGTTGTCTTTTTTTTCCTGTCTGTCTGATTGTCTGTCTGTCTGTTTAATATTTTTTTTTTTTGGTTTGTCTCTTTGTTGATACATCTGTCGAATTATTCCTGCCTGTCTGTCTGTCTGTCTGTCTGTCTGTCTACTCTGTGTCTGTTATTTTCTATGCATATCTGTTTGTCTGTATGGACCAATCCTATGTACGTAAATTTGTAAGGGATGCTGAAGGTCAATAAACAATCTATCTATCTATCTATCTATCTATCTATCTATCTGTAATCCTTTGTATTTTTGTACCGTTCTCTGCTCTCCTTTTCCTAGTCTACTTCTCCTTTTCCTTCCTCCGTTCCTCACTATTCCTCTTCCCTTTAAATCTTTCCTCCCTCTTCCAAATCCCTATTACACATGAAGGAAACCAACCAAACACAAACACACGCACACACACAAACTAAAATACATGAAAAACACCAAAAACACTAATTCAAATCAACTCTTTCTCCACCACCTCCTCCTCCTCCTCCTTCTCCTCCTCATCATAATCATCAGCCAGTCACACCAGCTTAGTTACCCTCGCCTCGCCTTGCCAGACAGGGAGTGTTTAGCATGCACAGTGGCTGAGTGTGGAGCGGCCCTGTGTATGCATGGTGTGTTGCTGCCGCGGGTGTCTGCACGATACGGTATTCTGCTCCTTTGAGGCTCCGCGACTGAGAGAGGGAGGGGGAGGGTGGAGGAAGGTGGAGGAAGGCGTGAAGTGGGAAGGGGAGGTGGAGTGAAGTGGAGAGTGAGAGGAAGGGGAGGAAGGATTGTAAAGTAAGATGCTTCTGTTGAAATGGTTTTGAAGAGAGAGAGAGAGAGAGAGAGAGAGAGAGAGAGAGAGAGAGAGAGAGAGAGAGAGAGAGAGAGAGAGAGATAATGTGTGTGTGTGTGTGTGTGTGTGTGTGTGTGCAAAATATGATGCAGCAGTCGGTTAGATCGAAATATAATTGATATAATTCTCTTTCCTCTCCCTTCCCTTCCTCTCTCTCTCTCTCCCTCCCTCTCCTCTCTCTCTTCCTTTCTGGTCCTCCTCCATCCCCTCCTCCTTCCCTCTCTCTCTCCCTCTCCCTCTCTCCCTTATTGGTTATACACGTAACTACAACCTATCGAATATTAACCTGATGAATAACCCCCCCAAGTCTTCCCCTCCCCTCCCTCCCAGTCTTCTCTTCCTCCCTCCCTCCCTCTCTTACTCCTTCCCCTTCATCCCTCCCCCTCTTCCCCTCTTCCTTCCTCCTTCTCCCTCTTTCTTCCCCTCCCAGCATCCCAAATGTATATCATTGATTAAATTAATGATTATTCCTCCTCCTCTTCCTCCTCTCACCTTCGCTTACCTGCTCATCTTTTTCCAGGTGCTTATCCAGGTGTCTCTCTCTCTCTCTCTCTCTCTCTCTCTCTCTCTCTCTCTCTCTCTCTCTCTCTCTCTCTCTCTCTCTCTCTCTCTCTCTCTCTCTCTGGGTGCGAGATAGATGCCATAAATTTGTCTTATGAAGGTATTAATTATAATTGGCCTATTTATCACGCCGCCGCGAAGAGAAAAAAATATAGGCAGGCAGAAGTGCTTGTTGGGGGAATTAATTAGGGTTGGAGAGGTTTGGTGATGTCAGGTGTGGGTAAGGTGAGGTCATGCTTGGCTGGATAAGAATTGCGTTTGTTTATATTGTGTGTTGTTATGCTTTTGGCTAAGTTAGGTTGAGTTTAGGTAAGGTTAGGTTAGGTTAGATAGAGTTAGGTTAGGTGAAGTTAGGTTAGGTAAGGTTAGATCAGGTTAGGTTAAGTTATTCAAGATTACAGAATGTTAGGTTAGGTTAGGTTACATACAAAGTTAGCTAAGATTTGGTAAAGTTAGATCAAATGAAGTTCAGTTAGTTTAGATAAGTTTGTCAGGTTAGGTAAAATTTTACAAGATTATTTAAGTTTTCCCGAATTACGTAAGGTTAGAATAAAGTTAAGTTAAGTTTGGCAACATTACATCAAGTCAAGTCGAGTTAGGTAAGGTTAGATAAAGTTTAAGTCAGGTTAGACAAAGTTACGTCCTGTTAGGCCAGGTTAGACAAAGTTTAAGTCAGGTTAGACAAAGTTACGTCCTGTTAGGTAAGGTAGGACAAAGTTTTAGTCAGGTTGGATAAAATTACGTCTGGTTAGGTAAGGTAAGACAAAGTTGAGTCATGTTAGGCCAGGTTAGACAAAGTTCAAGTCAGGTTAGACAAAGTTACGTCTGGTTTGGTAAGGTAAGACAAATTTGAGTCAAGTTAGGTAAGGTTAGACAAAGTTAAGTCAAGTTAGGCCAGGTTAGATGATCAGGTTAGACAAAGTGAAGTCAAGATAGGTACAACTAGATAAAGAGTAGGTCAGTGTAGACAAAGTTACTTCAGGTTAGTTCAGGTGAGGCCAGATATGACAAACCAAGCCACAGGGCAGCGCGGCCAGGTGAGGACGGCGCGGCGGTCACCTGATAGATGGCAACGAGACCCAGTGTTCTGCGCCGCCTCCCATTCTTCTTCCTGATTGAAAGTGGAGTTTGATGGATTGTCCTGCGGGGCGGCGAGTACCTGTCCTCATGTGTGTGTGTGTGTGTGTGTGTGTGTGTGTGTGTGTGTAGCGGCCCAGGGAGTAGCAGGTAAAGGTCGTGATGTGATTTCTTTTTCATATTTTTTCCTTTTTCTTTTTCTTTTCAGATTTCCTTATATTGATCTTCACTTTTCAGTTACTAAAATTTTTGTGGAACTGTTTTTTCCCTCTTTTCTTGTTCTTTTTCTTTTTTTCTTTTTAATCTCTTACTTTTCTTCCCAATAGGATATTTTTATAACTCTTTTATTTTTATTTTAGTGAATATGAGTTTTCTGGAAGTATTTTTTTTTACATTGTGTACGTGTTCATTTATTTATTTATTTATTTATTTATTTATTTATTTATTTATTTGTTTCGCTTATTCATTTATTTTCTGTAATATCCTTTGAGTATTTTTTTCATTGAATAATATGATTCTTTTTTTTTGTGTGTGTGTATTCTTTTCATTCATCCAATACCCCTCGTTTTTTTGTAGAGAGAGAGAGAGAGAGAGAGAGAGAGAGAGAGAGAGAGAGAGAGAGAGAGAGAGAGAGAGAGAGAGAGAGAGAGATAATACCACTACCACACCTGGATATGCACCTGGGAAAAAAATAAATGACCAGGTTAGAAGAGATGAAGAGAGGGTGAAAATGATCATTACTGCTACTAATTATATAGGAAGCTGGGGAGAGAGAGAGAGAGAGAGAGAGAGAGAGAGAGAGAGAGAGAGAGAGAGAGAGAGAGAGAGAGAGAGAGAGAGAGAGGGGGGGGATTATTCATGAGGTAATACTGATAGCTTGTAACTACATGTACAACAACCAGTTCAATGTAGAAGAGTGAGAGAGAGAGAGAGAGAGAGAGAGAGAGAGAGAGAGAGAGAGAGAGAGAGAGAGAGAGAGAGGGAGGGTGAAAGGGAAGAGGAAGAGACAGGAACGAAGAAAATAAAGCTAATTTTTTCGATTTATCTGTTTCTCTCTCTTTCTCTCTCTCTCTCTCTCTCTCTCTCTCTCTCTCTCTCTCTCTCTCTCTCTCTCTCTCTCTCTGTTATCTATCTGTTTGTTGTTACCCACCTGTGCTAATTATTACTCTCACCTGCCTTGCCTCCAATAGCTGTTTGCCTCCACGTGACTTTCATAACTTCCTTCTGACTCGACGCGGAGAGAAGAAATGGAATCTTATATTGCGCGATTCATTTGTTTGTCTGCATGATTTTTGGAGCTTCTTTCCCTCTGTCTGTCCGTTTGTCTGTCTTTGTTTTGTCTATCTGTACTCGTATATCTGTCTGTTTGTTTGTTCGTTTGTCTGTTGATTAATCTTTCTCTTTTCTCTGCTTCCCTCTGTCTCTTTGTTATTTAATTTTTCTTCTTTTCTCTCTGTCTTCCCTTTTGTTTCCTTTCTGTATCCTTATCTTTGTCTTTCTCCTCTTCCTTCTCTTCTCTTTTCTTTCACTTTTATTTGTGCCCTGTTTCTTTCTTCTCCTTTCCCTTCTTTTCCTCTCTCTCTCTCTCTCTTTATTCTATTTTCTTTCCCTTCAATTTGTGTCCTAATTCCCTCTCACGTTAATTACCCTTCCCTTCCATTCCTTTTTCCCTTCCTGTATCTTCCTCTTTTTCCTCCATTTTGTCTC
>NC_087162.1:26927947-26935447 GCF_035594125.1 Scylla paramamosain | reverse complement strand
TTGTTTGTTTGTATGTATGGATGAATGGATGGCTGTCTGTCAATTTGTTTATATGTTTGTCTATCTCTGTTCTCTCTCTCTCTCTCTCTCTCTCTCTCTCTCTCTCTCTCTCTCTCTCTCTCTCTCTCTCTCTCTCTCTCTCTCTCTCTCTCTCTCCGCTTTTCATGGCTATATTTACCTCATTTCCTTTTCTTTTTTTCCTTTTTTTCCTCTTCCGGCTTCCTTCCTCAGCAAATCTTTCTCTATTTCTCTAATGTCCAGTCTCTCTCTCTCTCTCTCTCTCTCTCTCTCTCTCTCTCTCTCTCTCTCTCTCTCTCTCTCTCTCTCTCTCTCTCTCTCTCTCTTTATAAGGCCTACAATTTCCCTCTCACAATTACTTCCGTTTTTCCCCTCTCTCTCTCTCTCTCTCTTTCTTTCCCCTCTTCCCTTCCTCTTCATTATCTTCTTTATTCGCTTTATTCTTTCTCCTTTTTCCTCCTTTCTTTTTTTCTTTTTCTTTTTTTCTTTTTTCTTTTATTTATCGTATATTAGCTTATAATTTCTATGTAATGTTTGTTTGTTTTTTGTATTTATGTGATTATTCCTCTCTCTCTCTCTCTCTCTCTCTCTCTCTCTCTCTCTCTCTCTCTCTCTCTCTCTCTCTCTCTCTCTCTCTCTCTCTCTCTCTCTCTCTCTCTCTCTTGCGTGTCTTTCTCTTTCCTCTCAACATGCACCCTCCTCCTCCTCCTCCTCCTCCTCCTCCTCCTCCTCTTCCTCTTCCTTTTCATTCTCATGTTTTCCCCTTCTCATTTTATTATCTTCTTTATGCTTTTGTTTTCCTGTTTTCCTCTCTCTCTCTCTCTCTCTCTCTCTCTCTCTCTCTCTCTCTCTCTCTCTCTCTCTCTCTCTCTCTCTCTCTCTCTCTCTGGTCTCGTCGTAAAGTGGTCTCGCCGGCACCACCGAAGCCAAGAGACCTTTTATGACTCATTATACCATAAACTCGAGTCCACTACCATCACCATCACCACCACCACCAGCACCACCACCACCACCACCACCACTACCACCACCACCATTACACCATTACTATCACCACCACCACCATGCTTACGTAACTTAATAACCCAATTGAACCTGATCATCACCATCACTGCCACCTTCACTACCACCATCACTACCGTTATTAACACCAATATGCTTACTGATTCTGTATTAGCCTAGCGTGACCTGACCTAACTTAATGATAAGCTATCTTACCCTAAGCAAACCTGATCTAATTCTTCCTAATTTTGCCCAAATGAACTTATCTTGACTTAAGCTAACCTATCCTAACTTAACCTAACCTAACCTATCCTAACCTAACTTAACCTAACCTAATCTAACCTAACCTAACCTAACCTATCCTAACTTAACCTAACCTAACCTATCCTAACCTAACTTAACCTAACCTAATCTAACCTAACCTAACCTAACTTAACCTAACCTAACTTAGCCTAACCTAACTTAACCTAACCTCACCTAACTTAACCTAACCTAATCTAACCTAACTTAACCTAACCTAACCCAACTTAACCTAACCTAACCTAACCTAACTTAACCTAACCTAACCTAACCTAACCTAACTTAACCTAACCTCACCTAACTTAACCTAACCTAACCTAACTTAACCTAACCTAACTTAACCTAACCTAACCTAACCTAACTTAACCTAACCTAACCTAACCTAACTTAACCTAACCTAACTTAACCTAACCTAACCTAACCTAACCTAACCTAATTTAACCTAACCTAACTTAACCTAACCTAACTTAACCTAATTTAACCTAACCTAACTTAACCTAACCTAACTTAACCTAACTTAACCTAACCTAACTTAACCTAACTTAACTTAACCTAATCTAACCTAACCTAACCTAACTTAACCTAACCTAACTTAACCTAACCTAACCTAACCTAACTTAACCTAACCTAACTTAACCTAACCTAACTTAACCTAACCTAACCTAACTTAACCTAACCTAACCTAACTTAACCTAACTTAACCTAACCTAACCTAACCTAACTTAACCTAACCTAACCTAACCTAACCTAATTTAACCTAACCTAACCTATCTCATCCTAACTATTCTATAAATCATTCTATAACTCTATCTGTTTATCTGACATCTATCTATATATTTTTCTTTCTTTACTTCTATCTCCTTTCCTTCCTTCCTTCCTTCCTTCCCTCCTTCATTTCCTCCCTGTCCCCCCTCCCCCCATAGGGATTCACGAAGCCTCATCCCAAGGGCTTCCTATCCCAAGGGTATTACGGAGTATTAGTGCATGCGCGCACACACACACACACACACACACACACACACACACACACACACACACACACACACACACACACACACACACACACACACACACACACATACATTTGTCCTTTGTTGTAGGGAAGTTGGCAAGAAGAAAGAGAGAGAGAGAGAGAGAGAGAGAGAGAGAGAGAGAGAGAGAGAGAGAGAGAGAGAGAGAGAGAGAGAGAGACTTAAACCGTAAACTTCGCAAAACAGATGAAAGAAAAATGGAAAGAGGAGGAGGAGGAGGAGGAGGAGGAGTAAGAGGAGAAAGAGGAGGAGAAGGAGGAGGAGAAGGAAACTCGAGGAAGAAGAATAAATTCGAAGAGAAATAGATAACAACAAGGAAAGGGAGAAGAAAAAAGTAGGAAGACGTAGAGGAGGAGGAAGAGGAGGAAGAGGAAGAGGAGGAGGAAAATAAGAGACATACCAGAGCAGGTTAAAGAAGAAGAAAGGACACGGAGGAAAGAGAGAAAGGGAAGAGACAAACTAGAGCAACTTGAAGAGAAAAAAAGAAGGAAAGAGGAAAGGAGAAGAAAGAAGAAAAGGAGGAAGAGAAGGAGGAGGGGGAGGAGGAGAAGGTTGGAGGGGAAAAGCAGGAAGGGAAGAAGGCGAAAAGAAGAGGAGGAAGAGCAAGAGGACGAGAAGGGAAACAGACAAATTAGAGGAAGAAGAGGAGGAGGAGGAGGAGGAGGAGGAGGAGGAAAGGAAGGAGTCAGACTGAACCACGATAAAGAAGAAAAGAAGGAAGAAGGGGAACTGAAGGAAGAAGAGAGAGACAAATTGGAGAAGGAGAAGGAGGAGGAGGAGGAGGAGGAGGAGGAGGAGGAGGAGGAGGAGGAGGAGGAGGAGAGAAGATCGGGGTCTGTCACAAGTCAGGGGAAGAACAGTTTGTCAAGGTCTTCCTCCTCCTCCTCCTCCTCCTCCTCCTCCCCCTCTTCGTAATTTTTGTCTCTTCACTTTAGTTGTCAAATTGCTTCCCTTCCTTGTGTGGAGGAGTGGAAGTGCGCTCTCTCTCTCTCTCTCTCTCTCTCTCTCTCTCTCTCTCTCTCTCTCTCTCTCTCTCTCTCTCTCTCTCTCTCTCTCTCTCTCTCTCTAAGGGCCATTGTTTTGTACGTTCCTGTTTGTTCTTTCTTTGTTTTCCTTTATGTAGTATAAGCTAAAGGAATTACTATTTAATAAGCTAAGATATGAGAATGTAAAGGATGAATCTAATGTACCTAATCTTTTTTTTCTCCTTTTCTTGCAGGTAACGTGATGTGAGCCAGTTACTACTACTACTACTACTACTACTACTACTACTACTACTACTACTACTACTACTACACAGACACACAAACATACAAGAAACATTTACATATATATTTCAATTATATCATAACACACACACATACACACACAAAACACACACACACATACACACACACACACACATACATACACACAAACACACATACACCCTCCCAGTGAGTCACGCCACAGTTGGTATTTAGTGACCTTTTCAAACTCCTCTCCCTATTCTTGTCCTCTCCCGCCACAGATTCGAACCCCACGTAAGTACAGCCGTCAGTAGTAGTCCAGTTTGTCAGTGAAGTTAAGTACATAAGAGAAAGTTAGTACATGTCATCTTTTCTCGTCCTATTTCTTTTTTTTTTTTTGGTTTTTCGTTGGTACATTTAGAGAAAGCTTGTTCTATATGATGATTCGCTTTTTTTGTGCTTTTTTTCTTTCTTGTGATGTTCTGGGGCAGGTTTAGCACATAGAAGTAATTTTTGTAGTATATTTTCCTCCTCTTTTCTTTATTTTCCTTTTTTTTAATTGATTTTTGTTTAGGTGTTGGATGAGTTTTATTTATTTATTTATTTATGTATTTATTTATTATTTTTATTATTATTATTATTTTTTTTTTGGGGGGGAGGGGGGTTTCGTGGCGGTGATAATGTTAGTTTTCCGTTTTCTTTTCTTTTTCTCTTTCATTATATTCCTCGTTTTCTTTCCTGATATTTTTTTTATTATAAATTTCTTTGGGGGAAGGTGATCTCTTCTTTCTTTATTTCACATTAGCATTTTTTTTCTCGTCTTCTCGTCCGGAAGGGAATACGAAAGAGTAATAAGAGATTTCATTTCAGCTACTTATATTAGATTATTTAAACACACACACACACACACACACTCTCTCTCTCTCTCTCTCTCTCTCTCTCTCTCTCTCTCTCTCTCTCTCTCTCTCTCTCTCCTCTCCTCTCCTCTCCTCTCCTTTACTTTCTACCCTCTTATCTTCTACACTGTTTATCTTCTCTCCACCTAGTTTCTCTTCTCTATTCTCTACTCCACCACCACCATCACCACCATCACCACCACCACCACCACCACCAACACCACCACCACCATAAGGTCACTCCGACATTTGTATTATCGACTGTGGCTCCTCGGCTCCTCGGCTCCTCGGCTGTCTTGCTCCCTCACCTGCACGCGGCGCCCTAGGTCGATACCCCCACGTCCATAATGAATACCTGAGAGCCGGGAGCTGCCAAGGTGACCCGTGTGTGTTGTGTGTGTGTGTGTGTGTGTGTGTGTGTGTGTGTGTGTGTGTGTGTGTGTGTGTGTGTGTGTGTGTGTTAGTCAGTTGTGGTAAAAATTAACATTGCTTTTATCATTTTTTCATCTCCAGGCAGCTATGATTGTGAAATCTGTATATTTGCGTAATGTAGTAATGTAATGCTAATTGTTCATATCGGGGGAGAAAGAAAAGGAAGAAAAGTGAGAGTAAGATAAAAGACGAAGTAAGAAATTATACAGATGACGAGGAGAGGAAAAAAAAAAGAGACAGACAGAGAAGAGATAAAGAACATGATAGACAGACAGTGAAAAGGAGACAGGAGGAATAAGATACAATGGTAATGCTAATTGTTCGTATCAGGGGTGAAGAAAAGGAAGAAAAAAATGTGCCCCTTATAAATCTGCTTAGGGATAAAGACGGGGAAGGGGGAAGACAAACTGGAGAAGGCTGGAGAGAGAGAGAAAAAAAAGGAGGAAAAGGAGGAAGGGAAGAGACATAGTGAAGGAAGTTCAAGAGGAAAAGGAAAAGAAGGAAAGGAAGGTTTAAAAAAGAAAGAAAACGAGGTGAAGGAGAATGAGGAAAAGGAAGAAGAGAACACACACACACACACACACACACACACACACACACACACACACACACACACACACACACACACACACACACACACACACAGCAATTGCCTCACGTGAACAGCAGCGGTTTAATCTAAAGGGAGCCCATCGCCAGTGCTTTCTGATGGGAAATTAAATACACTCACTTTTTTATTCATATTGACGGGACTGGATGCAACTCCCCTTGTAAAAAAAATGTCCTTTGAAAATATACGTAATTTATGTTTTTTTTTCTGTTTTTTTTTCATATTCGTGATTTTTTTTTTTTTGTCATTTTTAGCAATAAGATTTCAAGTTTATTTCTTTTGTTTAGATAATTTTGCTAACGTAATTTCTATAATTTTTTTTCTTCTATCATTATTTTCCTCCTCCTCTTCCACCACCACCACCACCACCACCACCACTACCACCACCAACCCTATTCAAGAAAAAAAAAAATCCTCAGCTCTTTAAATTCGAGTGCAGTTTTTGTGAACCCTTTTCCTCTCCCTTTCTCTTCTTTCCCTTCATTGTTCCTGTGCCGTGCCGCCTTTAAAGGGATGCGGCGAGAAGTTAATGGGCGTGAAGGAGGAAGAAGAGGTGAAGGCCGCAGAAGTGCCGCGCCCTCAGAATTTGTAAAGGTAGACTGAGGAAAGAAAGGAAGAAAACAGCTTGTGTGTAGAGATGATAGAATTGATTATGTCCATTTCCCTCTCTCTCTCTCTCTCTCTCTCTCTCTCTCTCTCTCTGGTAATGAAGTGTTTTTGTTTTGTTTTGGTGAGAGAGAGAGAGAGAGAGAGAGAGAGAGAGAGAGAGAGAGAGAGAGAGAGAGAGAGAGAGAGAGAGAGAGAGAGAGAGAGAGAGAGAGAGAGAGTAAAATTGACATCATCAGGCATGTTACTCCTTGTTCTTCTTTTGTTTTCCTTTGTATCCTTTCCCTTCTTCCTCCTCCTCCTCCTCCTCCTCCTCCTCCTCCTCTCCCTGTTCATTCTTCCCTCTTTCCCTCCCATTTTATTGTCTTCTCGCTTTTGCTTTTGTTTTCGTGTTGTTCTCTCTCTCTCTCTCTCTCTCTCTCTCTCTCTCTCTCTCTCTCTCTCTCTCTCTCTCTCTCTCTCTCTCTCTCTCTCTCTCTGTTCTTTTGTTTCCTTTCATCCTCTCCTTTTTTTCCTCTCCCTCTCCCTCTCCCTTTTCCCCTCAGGAGATGTCGCGGGAGGAGAAAGAAGAGGAGGAGGAGGAGGAGGAGGAGGAGGAGGAGGAGGAGGAGGAGCATCGAGCCACTTTATCTCTTCATTAAGTCTTTCCTCCATCTCTCCATCTCTCTCTCTCTCTCTCTCTCTCTCTCTCTCTCTCTCTCTCTCTCTCTCTCTCTCTCTCTCTCTCCTTTCCTCAATATCTTCATCCTCCAGCTCCCCCCATGAGTCACAACTGTCTTCTTCCTCCTCCTCCTCCTCCTCCTCCTCCTCCTCCTCCTTCTGTTTATTTTTTTCTTGTTTGAAGAAGAAGAAAAATAAAATGAGGGAGGTTAAGTAGAGTGAATGAGAGATAGACAAACAGAGATAGTTAGGTAGATGATGAGAGAGAGAGAGAGAGAGAGAGAGAGAGAGAGAGAGAGAGAGAGAGAGAGAGAGAGAGAGAGAGAGAGAGAGAGAGGGGGGACATATTGTTGAAAGAGAAGGTTGAAAAGTAAGTTATTTGTCTCTCTCTCTTTCTCTCTCTCTCTCTCTCTCTCTCTCTCTCTCTCTCTCTCTCTCTGCTAGCAAGTATTTTTTTTTATGTTCTTATTAATATTTTCTCCTAATCTATTAATTCTTATCTATGCCTTCCTCCTCCTCCTCCTCCTCCTCCTCCTCCTCCTCCTCCTCCTCCACTAGACACGAGGAAGCAGCTTATGGTCTTCACAAACACACACACACACACACACACACACACACACACACACACACACACACACACACACACACACACACACACACACACACACACACACACACACACACACCTTGCTCCCTTTATCACCCCTCACCTGCCT
>NC_087162.1:26910447-26922947 GCF_035594125.1 Scylla paramamosain | reverse complement strand
TTATCATTGCGAGGATTGCATTATGGAGGGAGACGGCGATGGTGGTGGTGGTGGTGGTAGTAGTGGTGGTGGTGGTGGTGGTACAGACAGCAGCATACTTGTTGTTTTCTTTTTTTTTTGTGTTGATTTTTCTTGTTATATTTTACGGAGTTGCTCTTGTTGGAATGTAGTGTAGAGGAAGTGGTGGGGGTGGTGGTAGTGGTGGTGTAGGTTGTGGAGATGATAGTGGAGGTGGTGATAGCTGAGGTGGTGATGGAAGAGGAGAAGGAGAAGGGAACAAGAACAGGAGGAGAAGGGGAAGGAGGAAGAGAATGAAGAGCAGAAAGTGTACCAAAAGAACATAGAGGAACACAAAGGAAGACAGACTAACAGATCCTGAGGTTCTTACTCTGGTGTTTGGGCAACCAGTCCTACATAAGCACTAGTGGAAGGGACAGGATGGCAAAATAGTATAACACAGAAGAGGAGGAGGAGGAGGAGGAGGAGGAGGAAGAGGAGGAAGTGGAATAGGTGGAGGAGGAAGAAGAGGAGGAAAGAGAAGAGCTGTTATCGTTTTGTTCTATTTAGTATTTAAGGATTTTTTTTTATCTAGACTGACAAAAGATGTGTTTCCTAAATTTATATACACAACAAAAAACTCGTCCTTTGTACCGGAATATAAAAAAACAATCGTACTGGAAACCTGAGTATACACACACACAGTCATACAAAAACCTGTCCTAATCACTAGTATAGCATTTCAACAACAACCAAACTAATCTAAGAGAAGAAAAAAATCGTACCATTCACCAAAATATCGTACCTTAAACCAAAACCCACAACTAAGTCATAAAAACAACCTTTTTAATCACAAGTATAGCATTTCAACAACAACCAAACTAATCTAAGAGAAGAAAAAAATCGTACCATTCACCAAAATATCGTACCTTAAACCAAAACACACAACTAAGTCATAAAAACAACCTTTTTAATCACAAGTATAGCATTTCAACAACAACCAAACCAACCTAAGAGAAGAAAAAATCGTACCTTTCACCAAAATATCGTACCTTAAACCAAAACACACAATTAACTCATACAAATAACCCTTTTAATCATCAGTATAGCATTTCAACAACTACCAAACTAAACTATCTAATCGAAACTCTCCCCACATCCCCTTCAAGTCAACATAGGCCTAACACTGCCTATGCCTAAAGGTTATACATAATACACACGCCCCCCACTCCGCCACTCCTGCAGTCTAATGGGGGTTTAAATCTACTAGCTATTAAGGCTCATATTTCAATGCACTCTAGGACACTTCAAGGTGATTTAGTCCTTCAGTAACTTGTCATTAAGGGGGATGGTATGAGGTGTCTTAGAGAGAGAGAGAGAGAGAGAGAGAGAGAGAGAGAGAGAGAGAGAGAGAGAGAGAGAGAGAGAGAGAGAGAGAGTTATCTTTGCGACGTCACATCTCGAAATATATTACGCAGAGAGAGAGAGAGAGAGAGAGAGAGAGAGAGAGAGAGAGAGAGAGAGAGAGAGAGAGAGAGAGAGTGAGAGAGAGAGAATCATTAACATCACGATTTGATAACTCTCTCTCTCTCTGTATGTATGTATGTATGTGTGTGTATGTATGTATGTAAATAAGTATGTACGTATATCAATTCACGTCCACATCCATCAAACAACGAACGTATATAACAAATCCCCTCTCCGTACCTACACACACACACACACACACACACACACACACACACACACACACACACACACACACACACACACACACACACACATCCGTCCATCTTTCGGTGTATTTGTCCTGCATGATAAAGCATCCAATACAATTCGCAGCTTCATCTTCATAACAAAAGAACAACTGGGTGTATGGCTGCGAGGGAAGAGAGAGAGAGAGAGAGAGAGAGAGAGAGAGAGAGAGAGAGAGAGAGAGAGAGAGAGAGAGAGGGGCTGACCGAGAGACTAAATGGGGAAGGACTGGCGGACGCGACGACTACGAGGGATCAAATGTAAACACGGGCACACTGGACGCGAAACAAAGGAACAATGGAAAGCGAACCAGCGTCCCATTTGCAGGCTTTTGATTCCAAGGCACCAAGGCAGGAAGGAGGAAAGAACTGGGGTATGAAAAAGATTAATTGGATGCGATTTAAACTTTTTTTTTTTTATTATTATCTGTCATTCTCTGTCTGTCTCTCTTCTTCCTTGAGCGCATCTGGTGTGGTGGCCGCGCGGTGTCTTGTTACCAGCAGTGTGTTTTTAAGATTCCTTGCGTGGAAGACGAGAAAGGATTGTTGTGTGTTTTTTTTTTTTTTTTCTATAAGAGATATGATTGGGGATGATTTAGAAGAGTGGTCGTAATAGTAGAAGGCGTAATGTGTTTAGATTTCTTTTGATGGAGAAGAGAATGTTGGGCTTTTGTTTGTTTGAAGATGCGAAGTAGATGGGAAACGATTTTATTTATTTACTTTTTTTCTTATAGCGATATGCAACAATTTACATTATAACATCTATAAGGGAAACAGATTAGAAAGGATAGATTTAACCATTTCTGACGAGTTTAGTGTTTGGAAGTGACTGTAGGACAAGAAAAAAATGCCATACAGTGGTTAGTAATTAAGGACAGATTTACCAAAGAGTAGCGAAAGAGTTAAGATTTCTTTTCTAGAGAGAGGAAATGTTTGTTTTTTGTTTGTTTTAAGATGCGCAAGAGAACTACCTTATCTCATTTTCTATAAAGTTAAAAGAATAAAGGTTGTGTTAGTAGAATGCGTTTGGTATTAAGATTTCTTTTAGGAGAGGAGAATTGTTTGTTTTTGGCTGTTGTGAGATGGTTAAGGGGACGAGAACAATCTTATTTTTATTTTCTCATAAGGCAAAAGGGGATTAGCGGCTGTCATAGTGGCATGTGTCAGGTATTTAGGTTCAGTTTCAGGAGACAAGAACATTTGCTTTCGCTTGTTTTAAGTTGTTACGGAGATGAGAAACTAATTTATTTGGCTTTCCTATAAGGCAAACGAAATTAGTGGCTGTAAGATTATAATGCGTTAAATGTTTGCGTTGCTCTTCAGCAGACGCGAACGTTTGCCCTGTACGTTCTGAGAGATGCCAAGGAGACGAGGGCGGTCTGGATATTTTTCTGTGTGGTAAATGGACTTAACGGTTTTAATAATAGAATGCGTTAAATATTTAGGTTTTAGATTATCTTTTTAAGGAGACCTGAAAGTTTTGTATTTGTTAAAAGATGGGAAGCAGATTTTTTTTTCCATAAGGTTTAGAAAAGGAATTAGTGGCGATAATAGTAGAATGCGTTCGGTATTTAGATTTTAGATAATCTTTTTAAGGAAACCAGAACGTGTTGTGTTTGTTTTAAGATGAGAAGAAGAGAATTATTATTTATTCTTTTAAGGATTACAGGAGGAATTAGTGGTCATAACAGTAGAATGCGTCAGGTATTTAGATTTTAGATGATCTTTCAAAGGAGACTAGAACGAGTTTTGTTTGTTATAAGATGGGAAGAAGAAGAGAATTATTATTTTCTATGAGGCTTGCACGGGGAATTAGTGGTCATAACAGTAGAATGTGTTAGGTATTTAGATTCCCTCTCAGGAGACGAGAATATTTGCTTCGTTTGTCGTAAGATGCCAGGGAGACGAGGACGGTTTTATTTTGTTTCTTTGGTAACAGTGAAGTGTGTTAGTCATTGTAAAAATCCTTCCCAGTAATTGACTAAGATCCACTTTTGTTTACGATGAGGTGGGAAGAAGAGAACCAATTTTTTTTTTTTTTTTTTCATAAGGTATCCGAAAGAAATTAGGGGATGCTATGGTAGACTGTGTTGCTTGTATAATATTCTTGCGCAGTAGACGTGAACGAACCCCGCTTACTGGTTATAAAGGACAGGAAGGAGACGAAAGCGAAGTTGATGCAATTTTCCAAAATGTACAAGAAAATAAGTAGTGACTAAAGATTATACTGTACTAAACACGAAGGATTACAGCGCAGTACTTGTCATCGAATTTCTTTTGAATGTTATAACGAATACGAAGCAAAGAAGGTGGTTTTCGAGATTCCTGTCCCCAAGAAGATAACCAATTGTTTTTCTTATAAGAGATACGAAGGAAGGCAAGTAACCCTGTTGGTAGAAATTGTAGATGCGAAAAATTCCTTCATAATATCTGAGAAGGTAGTGGTTATCTTCGCTATTAGGAATACAACAATGATGAAAAAGAACTTATTTTGTTTTTCCATTAGGTATACGAAAGAAATTAGTAACTTTAATAGCAAAATGCGCTACATGTTGAATATTAAAGTACATTAGTTGACAGTGATCTCCTTTTGTTTGTTATAGGAAACATACGAAGCAGAGAAGGTGTGGTTTTTAAGTGTCCTGCCCCAAAGACGAGAGCTAACTTTTTTTTTTTTTTTATGAGATACAAAGGAAGACAAATGACTCTGAGATTAAAATGGGTCAGATGCTAAAGATTCCTGCGCAGTGAACGAGAAGGTAATGATTGTTATAAGGAAAACGAAGCTAAGAAGGTGTGTTTTTAAGTGTCCTGCACCCAACTAAAGAACGAAATGTTGTCACAAGAGATACGAAGGAAGACAAATGACTAAGATTAAAATGGGTCAGCCACTAAAGATTCCTGCGCAGTGAACGAGAACGAAGTGCTTTTGTCTTTTTTTATAAGATATTGAGACGAGAACGAACTTTTTAGATAAGAGAGTGAAGGGAGACGAGTGGCCATAAGGTTTGAGGGCTTCAGATATTGAGGAATGGGACATCATACGTTATATAACTCTCTATTTATTCTTATTTATTCATGTATTCTTGTCCAACGCAGGGACGTCCCGAGAGGTTTTAGATTGTAGAAGACAAGTAAAGATGAATAAAAAATACGTTTAGAGTTGAATGGCCCTTTGTAGGTGTGAGGAAAATCTGAAGAGAGAGAGAAAAGAAAAAGGACAATATATAGAAGACAATAAGAAAAAAGTATTAGATTTTAGAAGAACAAATGCGAATTGAATTGAATGACATTTGGGAGATAAAGGAGAACGTAAAAACAGAAGAAAAACGCAGTAGATAAGAACACAGTAAAGAGTATTAGGTTCCAGAAGAAGACAAGTATAAAAATGCAAGAAAAAAAAAGAAAAAAGAAAAGAAAGAAATTAAGTGAAGTGGATGCTACTTCAAAAAAAAATTATTAGAAAAGGAAAATTAATAAAACGCTATGGATAAATGAAAATACTAAGAATTATTGCATTTTACAGGAAAATAAAAAAAATACGTGAACAAGACGAATCGAACGCTAATTTATAATAAAAAGGGGAAAAAAAAACAGAGGAGGTCTTTTGAGTTTTATACGAAACTAAGTACAGAAGAAAAGCTAAAGAAAAAAAACAGACTAGAGGTTTTAAATTTTAGACGAAAGTAGACATAAAAGAAAACAAATAAGCAAATAAAAAAATAAAATAAAACACAGAAGAACAAGAACACAAAATAGATAAGACCAGACAAGACGAGACCAGACCAGACCAGCTCGAGTTACAACAAACACTAAAAGTTCACTTCGGTTCATTTCCAGTCTTGCAGTCAAGTCTCACTCAGTCCAGTGTGTCCCCAGCGGAGAGAGAGAGAGAGAGAGAGAGAGAGAGAGAGAGAGAGAGAGAGAGAGAGAGAGAGAGAGAGAGAGAGAGAGCCTGCAGTATACAGCGAGACAAGGCGAGGCTGGGAGAGGACTGGGTAAGGTGAAGAGAGAAGAGGGAGTTTGGTATCGGAGAGAGCCTGCAGTGAATAGGAAAAAGAAAAGAGAAAGAAAATGAGAGGTGAAAGAAAGAAAATGGAAAAGAGAAAAAGACAAAGAAGGAAATGAGACGTATCGGATGTTGCTTCAATGCTTCAACACACACACACACACACACACACACACACACACACACACACACACACATTACGAAAAAAAAAAGTAACAAAAATCAAAACAATAGACAGGAAAATTCACTGTAAGAAGGATTATGTTGCAGACGAAAACTGGAAAAAAAAGAAAACGAATAACACTTCACCAAAAAGAGGAAAAATAAAATTGGAAGAGGCAGGGTGAGAACTGGCATGGATAAAGAGGAAACAGTTGAAAGAAAGGCGTTATAACTTGTACTGTGATAAGGGAAGCTGATACACAACTGCTACCACCACCACCACCACCACTACCTACCCGCTATTTCCGGCATCCAGAGAGTGCGCTGCGCCAAGACGGAATCATCCAGTCAGTGAATCGTTGCGCGTTACTGCAAAAGTTCACTGGAAACCCCCATCCCTCGCTCGCCTTTCCAGGACAGACGAGACTCATGATTGGCTGAATTCGTCTTGGCCTTGCTTGACTGGCGGACCAATCAGAGAGAGAGAGAGAGAGAGAGAGAGAGAGAGAGAGAGAGAGAGAGAGAGAGAGAGAGAGAGAGAGAGAGGAAAAGGCAAAGAAAAAAAATATAAACGGGAAGAAGGAAGACTGAATAGGGAGATGAGGAGGAGGAGGAGGAGGAGGAGAGAGAGAGAGAGAGAGAGAGAGAGAGAGAGAGAGAGAGAGAGAGAGAGAGAGAGAGAGAGAGAGAGAGAGAGAGAGAGAGAGAAGAGGTGGACACAAAAAAAAAAAACAGGGAAAGAACACACATAAGCGAGGAGACAATAGAATGGAAAGGGGAAAGAAGAGGGAAGACTGAAAAGGAGGAGGAGGAGGAGGAGGAGGGTTATGTACGCCGGAGGGAAGAAGGACGACACACACACACACACACACACAGACACACAGAGAGAGAGAGAGAGAGAGAGAGAGAGAGAGAGAGAGATAGGGGAGAGGTACTGCTAACGCTACACTACACATCATCATCATCATCATTTCATCCTCACCATTCAATTTGTCCTCTCTAATCACTCACCGATTGGCTATTCACCTCCAGCCCACCTCATCCCCCCAGTCATCCCTCAATCGCCTCCCAATCCCCTTCCCCAGCCGCCTCTGAATGGGATCCGAGCCTTTATGAGAGGAATCTAATCGCCTTCACCAGCTCGTTCTTGTCTCCACGCGGATCAGATTCCCTCCTCACATAGTACTGGGAGGCAAGGTTGTGGAGGAGGAGCAGGAGGATCAAGAGGAAGATGATGAGGAGGAGGATCAATAGGAGGGTGTTGGTAATGTGGATGTTTAAGTGTTAAGTGTGGTTGGTTTAAGTGGTGGTTGTGTTTGTGGTGATGTGGTTGGTAAGTGTTGTGTTTGTTTATTTTCTTTATTTTGCTTATCTTTTTATTTCATTTTGTTTTATTTTATTTTTTTCTTTGCCTCTTTTCTCTTTTTATTTAATTTTGTTTTATTTATTTGTTTATTTTTTCTTTGCCTCTTTTCTCTCTCTCTTTCTCTTTCGTCTTGGTTCGCAGTTTCTCGTTTAGTGTTCTAGCGATGTTGGTGTCAATTTGTATTCATTCCTTCATTCCTTCATTCCTTCCTTCCCTCCTTAAATTACTGTTATTTTTTTCCCTTGATATGTTACCATGTATTTTTCCCCTTATTCCTGTATTTTCCCCTCCCTTATCTATTCTCCCTTCCCTTACTCTAAATTCTGTATTTCTGCCACCATGTTGTTGTATTGTTCTCTATTCCATCGCCTTCCTTATCATATTCTTTTATTTCCACCCTACGTAACTCTGGTCTATATTTTCCATCACCCTTTCTCCTCACGTGCTTGTATTTGCATCCTACGCAACAGTCTTTATATATTCCATCTCCTTCCTCCTCGTATTCCTTTATTTCCACATTACTTAAGAGCCTATAATATTCCATCACTCTTCTCCTCTCCTTGTGTTGCCTCTAATCGTGCTCCCGTCAGTGGAAGCCTCGCATTATCGCAGGCAAGTGGGCTGACACACGTTCCGTTGTGCTAAGTGATCGAGGGCCTGACAGCAGGAACAAGGGAGCATCGTTACCTAATCTGCTCAGGTCGCTGCCAAGATGTGTAGCAGTGTGGACAGACAGTTTGAGAGAGAGAGAGAGAGAGAGAGAGAGAGAGAGAGAGAGAGAGAGAGAGAGAGAGAGAGAGAGAGAGAGAGAGAGAGATTATTAGTCAGTTAAAAGAAGACGCAATAATGTTGTTGTTGTTGCTGCTGCTGCTCACATCATCATCATCATCATCTTCATCATCATCTTGTTGTTTTCTCCTCCTCCTCCTCCTCCTCCTCCTCCTCTTCCTCTCCCACGCATCACCACACCCACAGCCGGGGCAGGTGCATACATACAACCTACGTACACGTGTTAATCTATTCACATTCACCACGGGCTTACTGAAATGGTCTTAATGTGCTCTTGCAGCTTCGCGTGGCTCTCTGTGGCTCTCTCTGGCTCCCTGTGGCCCTGCGTTTACTGTGGCTCACCCCTGGCGCTTCTCCTCTTCCCCTTTAACTCCCCTGTCACTGTTCCTGTCGCGCCCTGTCGCTCCCTGTGTGTATTCCAGTGTCTGTGTGTGTCTGCGTGTGTCTGCGTCTGCTAATATTAACTTTCTTGTCTTCTGCGTGTTTCCCTGGGCATGCTTATTGGTTCTGTCTTTACCGTGTCTCTCTCTCTCTCTCTCTCTCTCTCTCTCTCTCTCTCTCTCTCTCTCTCTCTCTCTCTCTCTCTCTCTCTCTCATTTTTGTTCGGTGTTTGTTTTTTTAAATTGCTTTTTGTTCGTTGCTTTGTTATGCGTCTTTGTCTCTCTCTCTCTCTCTCTCTCTCTCTCTCTCTCTCTCTCTCTCTCTCTCTCTCTCTCTCTCTCTCTCTCTCTCTCTCTCTCTCTCTCTCTCCTTTCCATCACTTCCTATATCTCTTTTCATCACTTCCATCTTTTACTACTAGCCTCTCTCTCTCTCTCTCTCTCTCTCTCTCTCTCTCTCTCTCTCTCTCTCTCTCTCTCTCTCTCTCTCTCTCTCTCTCTCTTTCCCATGTCCTTTTATTCAACTAATTTCCTTTTCTGTGTCCATTCATTCTGTTTCGTTTTATTCTACGTCTCCAGTTCTTTCTCTGCCTCGTTTCCTCTCACCTGCTTTCACCTTATTTCCCCCTTCAATTCTACTTCTACATTGCTTTCCTATCTCCTTTTATTCTACTTCTTTTAGTCTTCTTCTCCTATTTATCCTCCTTTTATCCTACTCTTTCCCTTTCTATTCCATCATCCTTCTCTATCTACCATTCCTTATTTGTTCTATCCCATCATATTTCGTTCCCCTCACCTTATCTACCCATTCCAAAGACCACTATCATTCTCTTTACCCTCAGGTCACGCCCCTACACCCTCCCTGCCCTCCATTGCCTCCCCTTGCCTTCCCACCTGCCTCCCCTGCATTCCCCTGTGGCTCCCCGCTAGCCAGCCTCCCTCGTGTGCTGGGGGGAGGCGCCGTAACCCAATCAAGCGGCAGATTCGCACAAATATTGACTCCCTGGACCTCCTGCGCGGGAATTACTCGAATAATGTGTCCCTGCGTTTGTTTATCTTCTCAACCGCTGCCTTTCTCTCTCTCTCTCTCTCTCTCTCTCTCTCTCTCTCTCTCTCTCTCTCTCTCTCTCTCTCTCTCTCTCTCTCTCTCTCTCGTTTCATTCCTAGTGCCACGTGCGTCAGATTGTCTTCACTCGCCTTGTGTTGTCTGGTCCCGTCCTGTCTCTTCCGTTTCCAATTCGCGTCCCGGTTCGAATCCTTGGTTTTCTTTTCTTTTCTTTTTTTTTTTTTTTGGTTCTTGTTTTCTGTCTCGTTTTGTTTTTGAAGGATTGTTTTTTTGTGTGTGATCGTTCTTTTCTCGTTATTTATTTATTTATTTATTTATTTATTTATTTATTTTTTGCAGTTAGTTATAATCGTCGTCGTCGTTGTTGTTGTTGTTGTTGTTGTTTTCATAATTTGTTGTTGTTGTTGTTGTTGTTCTTCTTCTCACTATCACTATCTTCCACTCAGAGCTCGGTTCAAATCCTCCTCCTCCTCCTCCTCCTCCTCCTCCTCCTCCTCCTCCTCCTCCTCCTCCTCATATCCGTTCAAGCTGCATATTTTGTGAGTTTCTTTTGTATCTTAAAATCTCATTAACAGAGAGAGAGAGAGAGAGAGAGAGAGAGAGAGAGAGAGAGAGAGAGAGAGAGAGAGAGAGAGAGAGAGAATACACACCAATCGGAAGCCTTTAATTAAAAAAGGGGAGTTTAGTAAAAGAGGGGACGCTTAGAGAGAGAGAGAGAGAGAGAGAGAGAGAGAGAGAGAGAGAGAGAGAGAGAGAGAGAGAGAGAGAGAGAGAGAGACTATAAGAAAAAAGAGAAAGAGGGGAAACGGAAGGAGAGAGAGAAAAGAAGAGAAAACTTAGGAAAATATGCAGTAAATTACTTGAGAGAGAGAGAGAGAGAGAGAGAGAGAGAGAGAGAGAGAGAGAGAGAGAGAGAGAGAGAGAGAGTGCTTACGTGTGTGTATGTGTGTGTGTGTGTGTGTGTGTGTGTGTGTGTGTGTGTGTGTGTGTGTGTGTGTGTAAAAGAGAGAAAGAGAGCAAAAGAATAAGAGAGGGGAAGGAGAAAAGGAAGGAAGTAGAAAGAGAAGAATAAAGAAAAATATATATAAAAAAAACGAAAAGTAAAGAAAAAGCAGAAAGAGGAAAGGAAAAAGAAAAGAAATAAAAAGAAAAAAATAGAATAAAATGATGGTAAGAGAGAAAAATGTCTCCAAAATAAAGAGAAATAGGAAGAAGGAAGGAGAAAGAGAAGGAAGGGAAAGGAAGAGGAAGAATTAAGAAAAATGAGAGATAAAATAATGATGAAGAAGACCAGAAGTGGGACAAGAAGAAAGAAAAGAAATGACTATGAGGTGGAGGAAGAGGAAAAGGAATAAGGAGAAATAGGAGGAGGAGAAAGAGAATATGAAGAAAAATGAGGAGGAAAAAGAGGAAGAAAGGAAAAAGTAGTAGTAGTAGTAGTAGTAGTAGTAGTAGTAGTAGTAGCAATAGTAGTAGTAACTTAGTATCACTACTTAAGCTACTTCTACTACCACCGCCACCACCATCACCACCACCGCTACTACAACTACTACTGCTACTACTACTATTACTACTACTACTACTACTATTTATACTAATACTACAACAACAACAACAACTACTACTACTACTACTACTACTACGACTACTACTATTACTACTACTACTACTACTTACTACTACTACTACTACTACTGTTACTACTGGTACTATTCCCACCACCACCACCACCACCACCAATAATAATAATAATAATAATAATAATAATAATAATAATAATAATAATAATAATGCAATCAAGAAAGGGGGCGACGCTCCCTTCATAATTAGGTTTGTAGGTTTAGGAGGATGTAATAATATCATTGTTTACTATTCTGACTAACCCTTTCTCTCTCTCTCTCTCTCTCTCTCTCTCTCTCTCTCTCTCTCTCTCTCTCTCTCTCTCTCTCTCTCTCTTTCTCTGAAGAAAAGCCTTAAAAAGAGCAATAGAGAGAGAGAGAGAGAGAGAGAGAGAGAGAGAGAGAGAGAGAGAGAGAGAGAGAGAGAGAGAGAGAGAGAGAGAGACCATACTACCTCCCCGTTCCATTTAAGGTGGCGGTGCAGGGGGGTTAGGGGAAGCCGGGAGGGAGGGTTGGGGGGCGGAGAGAGGGACTGGAAGCTGACTAATCCAAAAATATTCTGGAAGCGATTCTGAAATTCCAGGAAAAGTTGAACTGAGAGTTAATTCAGAGCAATGAAGATCCCACTCTCTCTCTCTCTCTCTCTCTCTCTCTCTCTCTCTCTCTCTCTCTCTCTCTCTCTCTCTCTCTCTCTCTCTCTCTCTCTCTCTCTCTCTCTCTCTCTCTCTTGTTGTCATTTCTGATTTTCTTTCTTCGCTTTTTTTAATTTCTTTCTATATTTCTGTCTCATATTTTTTCCCTTCTTCTTCCCTACCTTTCTTCGTTTTCTCCTTTCTTTGCTTCCTTCTTTATTTCTTTTTTTGTTTTTTTTATCTTTTTTTCTTTCTTCCGTTCTCTTTCTTTCCTTATTCTCATTTTTCTTTTTTTCCTTCCTTCCTTCCTTCCTTCCTTCCTTCCTTCCTTCCCTTTCTTTCTCTTCCCAGAATCAAAACCCATATCTCTCTCTCTCTCTCTCTCTCTCTCTCTCTCTCTCTCTCTCTCTCTCTCTCTCTCTCTCTCTCTCTCTCTCTCTCTCTCTCTCTCTCTCTCTCTCTCTCTAGGGGAAGGCCAACTTGAGCCACTTACATAGTTTGGATCGAATTAACGAGAGAATTCTTTGCTAGTTTGTAATGGTAAAGGAATCATGTGTTTTCTCTCTCTCTCTCTCTCTCTCTCTCTCTCTCTCTCTCTCTCTCTCTCTCTCTCTCTCTCTCTCTCTCTGATTTTCTGACTGTGAATTAAAGGACCAAGAAAATCAATTGTCTTTCTCTTCGTTTATCTTTTCCTTCTATAAATATCTTGCAATAGGAACGAAGTTA
>NC_087162.1:26897947-26905447 GCF_035594125.1 Scylla paramamosain | reverse complement strand
CTCCTCGCTCTCCTCTCTTTTCTTCCTCCCCTCTCGTCTCTACCCTTCCATTTCTCTCTCCTCTCCTCTTCTCTCCCCATCTCCTCCCTTCTCCTCCTCTCTTCCTCTACTGTCATGTTTTCAATCTTTGACATTCTAATAGACAATGACGCACACCAAATATGTCCGAGTAGTAGCAGTAGTAGTGGTAGTAGTAGTAGTAGTAGTAGTAGTAATAATAGTAGTAGTGAGTCCCTATGACCAGAGACAGCAAAAGAGAACAGTAGCCTTGAGAGATTGAGACCAGAGAACGAGAGGTACGAGAATACGAGAACTGAGACTGCGAGATTTAAAATCTCGAGACTTGAATACCGAAGATTTGACAAGGCGAGACTTCTTCAATCAAAACGGGCGACATTTCTGTCCATATTCTGAAACACTTCTGCGCCGCACTTCCACCACATTCCAAAGGCTCTAGTTGTAGTGACACAGACTTTTAATGCTGTTTTATGGTTCTAGTGACAGATTAACAAGGTTTATGCATGAATAACAGGAGAAGCACACTTGAGAACCCGGCTGAAAACTCTTTGGCCTTTGAAAATACTCGTGGTGAGAAATCGAAGCGTTTCAAAATATTAGCCTTTATACAACGAGACAGACAAACAAAGAAACACAGAGAAACAGACGGACAGAGGCGCCAATTTAGGACAGAAGCCAGAGACGCGAAGTGCATGAAGAAGAGAGATAGAAAAGGAATGTAGAAGGATTTTTATTAGCGAGGCGTCTCACATCCTTCACTCTGCTGCCTTCCGCCTCGTTTTAGGATCTTAAGTGGTGTGTAAGGATCCGCCGCTCAGGAACACACAGGCACTTAATTGGGGAAAATAGCTTGGGTTTTTAAATGTGTCGAGTTTTCTTCATGTTTTTCTCTTGTTTTCTTGTCTTTTTTTTTTCTTTCGTCTACTTCTAATATTTTTTTCTCTCTCGCTCCTGCTTTTGTTTTTCTTCTTGTTGTCCTTGTTCGTGATCTTGTTTTATTATTATCGTCATGGTCATCATCATTATTTTCCTTTTTTTATCAACATTATCATCATTGTCATCTTGTTGTTGTTGTTGTTCTTCTTCTTCTTCTTTCTTCTTCTTCATCTTCTTTTACCTCCTCCTTCGTACAACATTTCCTCACACTAGAATCTCCACTCACACTTCAGAAACCCCCAACACACACACACACACACACACACACACACACACACACACACACACACACACACATATGCACTTGACTCCAGTATGAACAATATTGCTTTCATGTGGGCGGAAAGTGGGTAGGTGAGTAAACAGGGAGTCGCGCCGCCCACTCACTCACAGAGGTCGTCTTCTGTGCCTTCGTCGGTAGTCCATGCCGCCTGACTGACGCTGGGCTGGGATGTCCTGGCGGTGTCAGATATCAGGGGCGACGGAAGAGGAAGAGGAAGGAGAGGAGGAGGTATCAGAGGCGAGGAAAGGGGAAGGGGGATGGAGGAAAGGAGTGTTGGAGGAAGGATAGTTGAGAAGGTGACGAGGAGGAAGGAGGAGAGGAGGAGGTATCAGAGAGCGACGTATGGAGGGTGGAGGGAAGGAAGAGATGATTGTTGGGGGAAGAGGAAAGAAACATGAGGAGGAGGAAGAAGAGTTGTAATAGTTGGAGGAAGAGGAAAGAAAGGAGAGAAGGAGAGAAGGAGGACAAAAACTTGAAGGAGGAAAAGGAAAACTAAAAACTAAGAAATGAAGAAAAGGAAGAGGAAAAAATACGGTAAAGACGAAAAATAAGAAAATGAAGAAAGGAAAAAGAAGAAGAGAAAAAGAAAAACAAAATGAAAACAATCGGAAATTTTAGGATAGACGAAACGAAGAGAAGAATAAGAAAACAGAAGAGAAAGAGAAGAAGAGGAGAAAGAGGAGGGAGAAGAAGAGGAAGAGGAAGAGGAAGCCCTTAGGAGGTAAACAAGGAGTGAAAGTCTGAAGTCATTAGATTTGACAAACGGCCGGAGTGAGTAAAGGGAAGGGGAGGAGGAGGAAGGGGAAGAGGAAGGAGAGGAGGGGAAGAGCAGGGGGGGAGGGGAAGAAGAGAAGGTGAGAAGGCGTAAGTGTCTAGGCGTGTCTTGAGGCTGAGGAGGAAGAGAGGTGGAAGAGGAGGAAGAGGAGGAGGAGGAAGATTATGAAGAAACGATAAAGGAGGAGGAAGAGAAAAGGAAGAGATGGTATAGAAGGGGAAAAGAAGTGGAGGAAGATGAGAAGAAGAAAGAAGGAGGAGGGAGATTATGAAAACACGGTATAGGAGGAGGTAGAGAAGAAGAAGAGAGGATGTAGGAGGAGGGACAAGAGGAGGAGGAGGAGGAGGAGGAGGAGGAGGAGGAGGAGGAGGAGGAGGAGGAGGAGGAGGAGGAGGAGGAGGGGGGAGACGAGGAGGAGGAAGAGGGCTATAAAGACACGGTTCAGGACGAAGAGGAGAGAGAAGAGAAGAGGAAGAAACTGAATAAGAGAAGGGGAAGAGGAGGAGGAGGAAGAGGCTATGGAGAGATGGAAGAAGAGGAGATGGAGGAAGGAAATGGAAGACTAGAAAGAGACATAATAGGAGAGAGAGAGAGAGAGAGAGAGAGAGAGAGAGAGAGAGAGAGAGAGAGAGAGAGAGAGAGAGTAGGAGCAGAAGAAACAGTAAGATGAGGGAAGAGGCCGAGAAGAAGAAGGAGGAGGAGGAGGAGAAGGAAGAGAAGGTAGTGAACAAAGAGAAAGGAGAAAAAGGAAGGGAAAGACGAAGAAGTAGGAGGAAATGAAAGAAAAAAGAGGAAAGGAAATAAAAGGAAGAGATTGAGAAAGGGAGGAAAGAGGAAGAGAAAGAGAGCCGTGAATTAGAAAGAAACGGAAGATATAAGGAGAATAAGAGGAGGAGGAGGAGGAGGAGGAGAAGGAAGAGGAGGAGGAGGAGGAGGAGGAGGAGGAGGAAGAGGAGAAGGAGGAGGAGGAGGAGAGCCATAAAATCAGAGGCTGGGAAATATAAGGAACAATACTCATCAGGCAAAAAAAATGACAATTCACTGGAAATTGTTTTAGTCTCTCTCTCTCTCTCTCTCTCTCTCTCTCTCTCTCTCTCTCTCTCTCTCTCTCTCTCTCTCTCTCTCTCTCTCTCTCTCTCTCTCTCTCTCCCCATCAACAAACCTACCTCAAAGATTCAATTCATAGTAGTAGTAGTAGTAGTAGTAGTAGTAGTAGTAGTAGTAGTTATATTAAGCTTTTCAGAGTGAGAGTAGAAGCAAATAGTATCTTTGTCTTTGCTTCTAGTGTTCGTTTAATTACTAGCATAGGTTAGGTCGTACTGAAGGGAAGGGGAAGGGAAGCGAAGGAAAGGGGACTGGATTAACCACATGTGTTTAAAGCTGTGAATTACTTCTAGAGAGAGAGAGAGAGAGAGAGAGAGAGAGAGAGAGAGAGAGAGAGAGAGAGAGAGAGAGAGAGAGCAATTTTCTACACCCACAATAGAGTCAAAAGAGTAAATTGTAAGCTAGTAGAGAGAGAGTGAGAGAGAGAGAGTCAGAGAGAGAGAGAGAGAGAGAGAGAGAGAGAGAGAGAGAGAGAGAGAGAGAGAGAGAGAGAGATTACATGGCTCTGTCTCTCTCTCTCTCTCTCTCTCTCTCTCTCTCTCTCTCTCTCTCTCTCTCTCTCTCTCTCTGTCTCTGTCTCCAAAAACATCCTTGGGTCATTCTCTAATCCCTATCTTCCCTTCTTTTTCCTTCCTTCTGTGCCTTCGTCAGTCTTAGTTTCCTGAAGGAGGAGAAGGAGGATTTTTTTCGCCTCCCACAAGTCTTGGCCTCTTTAATATTCCTCAGCGGTCGCGCCCATAATGGTGAGGGAGGAATGGTAAGGGCGGGGAGGCGGGGGTGGGTCAGGGTGGTGATGGTGGTGGTGGTAGTGGTGGTGGTGGTATACTCGTAGTGTGTGCCTCTATACATTCCTAAACTGCCTCTTCTTGCTAAGATATAGTTGAGAAGTTTTTTTTTTTTTTTCTGTGAGGAGGTTTCGTGTGTGTGTGTGTGTGTGTGTGTGTGTGTGTGTGTGTGTGTGTGTGTGTGTGTGTGTCTGTGTGTGTGTGTGGGGGTATGTGTGGCGCTTCTCGTCCGATCAGTGAGGTTAAGCAACGCTGGCTCTGGTTAGTGCTTGGATGGGTGACCGTCCAGTACATTGTTCGCATCTGAATTCTTTTTTTCTTTTTTCCTTTTCTTTTTTTGTGGGTGGGATGGTTGGTAAGGGCGGTTGTCCGTCTGAATGTCTGTCTGTCTTCATCTGTCTGTTCTTTTTTTTTAGTCTATTTTTGTCTGTTTGTATCTATCTTTCTGTCTGTTTCTCAATCTGTTTTTCTTAATGTTTGTCTGTCTGTCCATCTCTCCCTATCTGTGTCTGTCTCTAAGTATGTCCGTCTTTTATTCTCTCTCTCTCTCTCTCTCTCTCTCTCTCTCTCTCTCTCTCTCTCTCTCTCTCTCTCTCTCTCTCTCTCTCTCTCTCTCTCTCTCTCTCTCTCTCTCTCTCTCTCTCTCTCTCTCTCTCTCTCTCTCTCTCTCTCTCTCTCTCTCTCTCTCTCTCTCTCTCTCTCTCTCTGCCTCCTTTCTTTAATTCTGTCAATACTCCTCATCAAGGCGTTGGTCAAATATTTATCCCTCTCTCTCTCTCTCTTTCTTCTCATTTATTCCTCATTCTCTCTCCTCCTCATTTACTTCTCGTTCCCTCTTCCTTCTTTCGCAATTCAATACCACCTTAATTTCGCTCTTTTGTCTCCTTCGCTCCCTCTATTTCCTCTCCTTTACCATAACTCCGTCAGTATTTCAGTCGAATTTCCTTAATTTCCTTCCCTCTATCCTTGTTTCCTCACCCAGTTTCCAGTTTCCAGTTTCCAGTTTCCCTTTCCTTCGTTATCCCCGTCTTTAGTTTATCTATCTTTATCCTTTCGCTAACTTTTATTCTTGTGTGTTTCTTTCCATCTCTTGTTAGTCCCTGTGGCCTTCCTTTAATAGTTAACTGGCTCTACGTAGTGTAAGTTATTGGTAGGTTTAGAGGAACTAGGTCCAGTAGAAGGCATTGGGGTTTTCGAAGGTTTTTTCATGATTCCAGTGATAGTTTAAGAGGCTGTAATGGTTCCAGTCATTGTTTAACACGTTCCAGTCAAAGTTATTGTTTCAAGGAAGTATTCATGTTCCAGTGATAGTTTAACATACACAGTAGTGGAAGTTATTGGAGTTTTCAGTGGCGTTTCCGTGATTCCAGTAATAATTTAACCAACTCTAGTGGAAGTCATTGGTGTATTCAAGATTCCAGTGACAGTTCAACAAGTATCCTGAGAGAGAGAGAGAGAGAGAGAGAGAGAGAGAGAGAGAGAGAGAGAGAGAGAGAGAGAGAGAGAGAGAGAGAGAGAGAGAGAGAGAGAGAGAGAGAGAGAGAGAGAGAGAGAGAGAGAGAGAGAGAGAGAGAGAGAGAGAGAGAGAGAGAGAGAGAGAGAGAGAGAGAGAGAGAGAGAGAGAGAGAGAGAGAGAGAGAGAGAGAGAGAGAGAGAGAGAGAGAGAGAGAGAGAGAGAGAGAGAGAGAGAGAGAGAGAGAGAGAGACCTTCACATGTTTCCAGTCCGTCAGTCAGGTTTCTCAGGACAGCCTCCCTTCAGCTGGTGTCCTCGTGTCTGGCGGAGAGCGATCGAGTGTCACACGCCTCCTGGTTCTCCTCAGCATTGCAGCAGACCGTGGCCGAAGGGAGATGAAGGGGAGAGAGAGTGGTGGTGGTGGTGGTGATGGTAGTAGTGGAAGGAGGGGAGGAGGAGAAGGAGATGGTTAGGTTAAGTTAGTAATAGCAGTAGTAGTAATAGTAGTAGTGGTGGTGGTGATGGTAGAAGTAGTAGTACTAATTATAGTAGTAGTAGTAGAAGTAGTAGTAGCAGCAGCAGCATCAACGACATCAGTAAAAGAAGTAGTAGTAGGTTAGATAAGTTTAAGATACTAGGAGGAGGAAGAGGTATTACAGTAAAATCCCTCTCATCCGGCATTCGAGTATCCGGCAGCTTCAAGTATCCGGCACATTTTTCCCCGAGCCTTAAAATCAATAAAAAATCAATGTGTACTCATAAAATCGATTAAAATTCCCGCGCGAGGCATACTTTGTCCCCTCGCCACCAGAGCACACTGCTTCGCGCCACCCGCGGCCCACTGCACTGTGTTTACTCAGTGACTCAGTCCCGCGTGTGCACTGTTTATCGCCTGACGCCTTCATCATGCCTAAAGTTGTAGAAAAGAGGAAGCGTGTTGTGCTTACACTTAAGCAGCTGATCAGATCAGCTGCTGACTAAGATCAGCTGATCTTTGTTATGGTAAGATGCGTGAGTGTAGGGTGGTGATTGTAGACATAATTTCACTTATATTCAAGTATCCGGCAATATTCAAGTATCCGGCATGTCGGCGGTCCCGTTGATGCCGGATAAGAGGGATTTTACTGTAGTAGTATCAGCAGCAGCAGCAGCAGCAGTAGTAGTAGTAGTAGTAGTAGTAGTAGTAGTAGTAGTAGTACCAGCACCAGCATCAACAACATCAGCAATAGCAGCAGCAGCAGTAAGAATGTTTTCAATACGAGAGATAAACAGCAGTTAAGTGTGTGTTCATGTTCCCTCACCACCGCATTCTGGGAGGGAAGAAGAGAAAGAGCAAGAGAAAGAGGAGAAGAAAGGATAGACACAAGTGATCATTTTTTTCCCTCTTTCCCTCCTTGTCATCCTCGCCCAGGCCCCATCTTCGCTCGTCTTCGCGGCTTTAGGGGAGAGAGAAGACGAGAAAGGACAGCAGAAAGACGAGGAAGAAGAGAAAGAAGTAGAGAGAGTTTTAGGAAAGAAATACATATAAAAAAGGGAGCTTTGACTTTAGTATTGTAAAAAAAAAAAAAAAAGTCGTTATTTAAAAAATACAATGTGAAAATGAAATATCGAAAAAGAAAACAGGAAAGGAAATAAATAAAAGTTAAATTGGAATATAATTTAGAAATAAAAAAAGAAAGCGCAGTAAAAGGTGTAATTAAAAAAAAGAAAAGAAAAAGGAAACTAATCATATTCTACACAATAAAAATAAAATAAAAACAATAGAAAAAAATTTAAACTTAATACACACCAGAAAAAGACAAAGAAAATAAATAAAATAAAAAAACGAACACAGTGAAAGGGTTAAAAAAGGAGCTAATCATATTCCAGGTATTAGAGACTCTTAATTACCACGTACAGGTGAGGCCGGCCGTGTCAGGTGTCAGGTGGTGGTGGTGGTGGTGGTGGGAAAAGTGAAAAGAGCAGTGTTGCCAATCTTCCTATAACAACAAGTGCTATTAGAAAGTGTAGGTGTATTGGTTGGGTGTAGCGAGTGGTTACCCTCCTCCTCCTCCTCCTCCTCCTCCTCCTCCTCCTCCTCCTCCTCCTCCTCCTCCTCCTCCTCCTCTTCCATAAATTATGTATTATTGAGCCTCTAAAGGTGAA
>NC_087162.1:26887947-26895447 GCF_035594125.1 Scylla paramamosain | reverse complement strand
CGTTAATGGTCCTTACTTTTGTCTCCCGCCGCCGTGACAGTCCAGGAAGAGAGGAAAGTTTGCCTCCTATATTTTCCAACGTGTGTGTGTGTGTGTCTGTGTGATGGGAATACTCAGCTTTTCACGCCATGTCAGTAACTCTCTCTCTCTCTCTCTCTCTCTCTCTCTCTCTCTCTCTCTCTCTCTCTCTCTCTCTCTCTCTCTCTCTCTCTCTCACTTTGTTGCTAAATGATAGAGGAAGGAATGACAAATGAGAGAGAAAGAGAGAGAGAGAGAGAGAGACAATGACACGCAAACACAGACAGCACTACCACCACCACCACCACCACCACTAAACCAGCCAACAAGAGAGGAGGCAATAGAAAAACAACAGGAGACGGGGGAAGGCAGGGAAGGTGACAAGGGGGAGAGGGGATAGGGAACCAACAGGGGACAGGGGGTCAACAGGGGGACAAGGGGCGGAATCTCATAATAATAATCATCTCATGAGGCTGCAAAGACCATTAAATTTGAAAGGTAGGCGATCACTGGACTGATTAATGGGGGAGTGATCATCCATTACCCCCAGGACCATTAGGCGACGACGCTGTGATGAATAGTGATCAAGGACTTACCTGAGTGAGACACTTGTTGATTGGCTGGGAGCTGGCGGTGGTGGTGGTGGTGGTGAAGGGGAGTGAAGGAAGGAGGTGGAATTGGTATAGGAGTGGCAGGGGGAATGTTGGTGGAGGAGAAGCGGAAGGAGGAGTAGAAGATGGTGGTTTGTGTAGGATGGTGAGGAGGATAGAACGCGGAGTGAGACACATTGTTTGTACAGACATGTGTTGTTCTTCATTTGTGTTCCTTTGTGCACTATAAGCAAGCAAACACAAACTAAGCTTCAGCAGAGATATAAAGGCATTTTTTTGTTGTTGTTGTTTTTGTTCGTTCTTTGTATTCCACTGTGTACTATAACACCAAACCAAGCAAAGTAAAACCCAACACGTGTAGAAACTTTTTTTTTCTTCTTTTGTGTTCCTTCGTGCTCTAAAAACTAACCTAACATAAACTATAAGTGTACACGTGATATTAAACTTTTTTCTCTCTCCTTCAGGTACGTGACAGCAGAGTGAGGTCCTCCCTGCCCTCCTTCCTTCCTTCCTTCCTTCACCCCCTCCTTCCTTCGAGGCAGTGATGGGAGTGTTTGCTGAAGGGTGAGTGTTAATGGAGTGAAGGGGAGAAGTGATAGTGTGGTGGAGGGTAAGGGGCGTGCTGAGAGAGAGAGAGAGAGAGAGAGAGAGAGAGAGAGAGAGAGAGAGAGAGAGAGAGAGAGAATGTGTCGTTACAGTTGGAAAGAATTTTGTTATTTTGGGACGTATAAACACTGTCATCATTCTCTCTCTCTCTCTCTCTCTCTCTCTCTCTCTCTCTCTCTCTCTCTCTCTCTCTCTCTCTCTCTCTCTCTCTCTCTCTCGTGTATATTCATGGCATTTCATACTGATTCAATTTGTCTTGTTTCTCCTTCTTTCTTTCCTTCCTTCCTTCCTTCCTTCCTTCCTTCCTTCCTTCCTTCCTTTCTCCCTCCTTACTTTAAGAGGAAAAGGAGATAGAAGAAGAGAACATAGATAAAATTCTCTCTCTCTCTCTCTCTCTCTCTCTCTCTCTCTCTCTCTCTCTCTCTCTCTCTCTCTCTCTCTCTCTCTCTCTCTCTCTCAGACAAGGAATACAAATACTCTCGTTTCGCTTAATGGGAGAGGAGATAGGGAGAGAGAGAGAGAGAGAGAGAGAGAGAGAGAGAGAGAGAGAGAGAGAGAGAGAGAGAGAGAGAGAGAGAGAGCGCCGCAGGGGAAGGAGGGGAGAGAAACTGGACGCTAGGAGGAGGAGGAGGAGGAGGAGATGAGGGGAGAAGGTAAAGAGATGAAGTTATATGAAAGGGAGGAATGAGAGTGAGAGAGAGAGAGTGAGAGAGAGGGAAAGAGGTAGAGACGAAGAGTGGATGATACCAGAGAGAGAGAGAGAGAGAGAGAGAGAGAGAGAGAGAGAGCGGTGTGACAAAGGGGATATCTTATGAGATCACTCACTTCTTTTATTTGCTGTTGTTATTGTTGTTATTGTTATTATTATTATTTTTATTATTATGTTTATTATTTCTCCTTAATTTAATTTCCCGCAAGTAATTGACCATTAAACAATTTTCCCATCATGGTGTAAATGGCTGTCCATCAATAACCCAACGACTCATTACTGGAAATTGGGAGTTTTTATCACTTAATTACTCACGAGAGAAATCCCTGTTATGTGTGATTGGTTTAAAAAGGAACAACACACCCGGATGCTTATTACAGACACGCTTCATTCTGTAATTTATACTACATACGAGTAGATATACTTACATGAACACTTACTTATGACACTAGTGAGGCTCTTTTATCGTATCTTACTTATTTATTATCATTTTTATTGTTTTCGCTTTTTGTTTGGTAAGATTATTATAAAAAGTGACAGTTTAACAAGGCCCATACACTGAACACGAAAGAAACACATGAAGTCTCTTTGAATCATCGTTTTAGCGTCTGAAAAGTATTAAAACCTTCCAGAATACTTGTCGTCACCAGCAGCAACTTTTTTCATCCCCTGTTAAAGTTTACGTGCTGGCGATGTCTTGTGTTGTCCGTGTATGTATACAAGTAAGGTCTCTGTGTCTGTCTGCCTCTATCCGTCTTTCTCTGCCTCTCTGTCTTGTTCTTGGCGCCGAGGCGACAGTCCAGGAGGCTTAACTGTCCCTAATAGTTCCCTGATTGTTGAAATGAATCCCTGGAAGACCATCCTGGAGAAGCATCGAGCGAAACTCCTGGAATCTCTTTTGTTACATCGTGGAGAAACATTTAGGAAGTCTTAAAAGAGATCGTGAAGGAGTCCTGGAAGTGTTTAGCTGATGAAGAGAGAGAGAGAGAGAGAGAGAGAGAGAGAGAGAGAGAGAGAGAGAGAGAGAGAGAGAGAGAGAGAGAATGAATATGCGTCAGCCAACCAGCCAACCAAACACAAAAGAGACAGAGAAACTTAAAAACACACCGAAGAAAAACACACATAAATGGAGGAAAAACACACACACACACACACACACACACACACACACACACACACACACACACACACACACACACACAAGACAAACTATATCACTTAAAAGAAAAAAACACCAAAGAAATACCAAGAAAAATACAGAGGAAAAAATAAAAACACACAAAATAACAAGGAACAAGACAAACAACATCCATCTCACCACCAAGACTCAAGAATCCACACCAAAGTCCTATAGGAATCGGACACAGTGACGAAGGACTCTCATTATACCACTGTAGGACCTTGAGAGAGAGAGACCGTGGAGGATAGAAGCCAGCCAACTCCGTCCTTTCCCTATAAGCTTTATCAGCACACGCGTTCCGCCAGCTTAGCCTGTACGGGAAAAGGACTTCATTGCGTCCATTTCTCTCCGCTGAGGCACCGTCCATCACCAGAAGCGGCGGACAGACGGACATTGGACAGGGATCATGGCTTCTGTCCTTCAATATGTTGGCTGTCCAGGCTGATGGCGCGATAGCTGAGGTTTCGGATTGCGTGTCTGCTGGAGGGAGGGGCATGGAGGTAGGGGAAGGGAGAGGGAAAGGGAAGGTTGGGGTGTTTGTGTGTTGGGAGAGAGGGATGCTGGGGTGAGGGTGTGTGTGGGGGGTGGCGTGTTTGGGTGTCCGCTATCCTGACCTCGCTTGAGTGTTTGTTTGAGTGGCGGTCAGGCTGTTTGCGAGAGAGAGAGAGAGAGAGAGAGAGAGAGAGAGAGAGAGAGAGAGAGAGAGAGAGAGAGAGAGAGAGAGAGAGAGAGAGAGAGACTGTGCTACATTTCTCGAACAAAATCAGCCAGCAAACAAACCTTTCTTTTCATCTATCACTAAAAGTCTAATATATTTTTAACTTTTTCCTTGCCAACAAAAACCGGAGAGATGGTTAGGCTGGGGAGGAGCCTTCTGCCCTACTACCCTGTCTCTTCTCCACCGGTTAGCAAAGAGTGTATATGATAACCTAGGAAAGACACAAGGGCCCGTTGCTGTTTGATCTCTTGTTTTTCTATATAATCTTGACTGTCAGGCGCTGTGTGTGTGTGTGTGTGTGTGTGTGTGTGTGTGTGTGTGTGGGTTCCCCTGTCACGGTCGCTGCCACCACCTCCGCCCTGCGTGCCGCACTGCCATCCGCCGCCCAAACTGTTATTGCAATATTGTGCGCGCCACTTTTATGCCTCCAAATTTGTAGTTTCGTATGGAAATTTATTTACGAGTATGTGTCCTTTTTTTTTTTTTTTTTTTTTTCCTGTATTTTTTTTAGTTCTTGTACTTTTTCTTTGATGGTGACTTGTTTTCATTGGTGGTGATTTTATTTTATTATTTTATTTATTTTTTTTTTACTACGACTGTTACTGCTACTAATGCTGTTGCTGCTACTACTGATGCTGTTAGTACTGGTGCCATTATTACTGTTACTACTACTATTACTACTACTTTTCTCGTTGTTGTTGTTGTTGTTGTTGTTGTTCTATCTCTACTACTACTACTACTACTACTATTCTTCTTCCTCTTCGGTCTCTACCACCACCACCACCACCACCACCACCACCACCACCACCACCTAAGGTTCGTAAGGAGAAGCGCCGCCGGAATGCCAAAGGAAGGCCATTCGAAGCGTACTTTACACAGCCGCGCTCCGTAAATGTTGCACTTTTGCCTAAAACTTCGGGGAAAAAACACGAGCAAACACATCTTCGTTATCCTCCTCCTCCTCCTCCTCCTCCTCCTTCTCCTGCTGCCACTCCTTCTGCTATTACTTTTTTTTCTCCTTCTCCTCCTCCTCCGTTTTTTCCCATCTCCTCCCACTGCTAGTACTCTTTTCCTACCTCCTACTTTTTTTTTCCTTACCCCCTTGCTTTGTTTTCCTACCTCCTATTTGTTTTCCTGTTTTCTCCTATCTCTTGTTTTATTCCTGTGTTGGTTGTTTCCCTCTCCTGTTCTTTCTGTTCTTATGTCTCTTCCTTTTCTATGTATCCTTTTCTTCCTTATCGTCTACCTCTTTTTTTCTCCAATTCCTCCTCTTTCTTTATTGTCTTCCTCTTTCCCTGCTCTTCTACCTCTTCCCTTTCCTCTCCTCCTCCTCCTTTTAACCCACCTGCTTCTCTTCCCCGTCCTCTTCACCTCCTCCGCCCCCTCTCTTTTTCTCCCCCAAGTTCACTTACCCCCTCTTCTTCCCCCCGTGTCCTCCCTCTCCCCCTCTTGCTCCTTCTCTTCAAAACAACTGAACCCCATTAGGAGGAAGATACAGAGGAAGATATAGAGAGGAGGGGGAGTCACACTACAGCAGATAAACACGCGGGAATGTGCTCTAATTACCTAATACAACACACTCATTTGAATTTTCTTATTCTGGTAATATTCTAACAGTTTACAAGTTTATTGATAGAAAGGGGTACGTTGTAGGGATACTTCTGTTTGTTTGTTTGCATTGTATTACAGTTACCGTAGTGGGAAAGTGAGATGCAGTTGGTAGAAGGTTGATGTGCTCAGGTGATTCGTGGTACAGTTAGAAGTACACGAGTTATCCTGTCCCGTGAAGAAAAGGTAGTGTTAGTAACTCTCCTGTTGATGTTCTGTGTGATTGTAAAGGGAAATAAATTGTAAGTAGGGAAAAAAATAAGGTAAAAATAAAGAAATAGTGAAAGAATGTAGGCACGTTATCCTTGAAAGTAGTGTTAATTGCTCTCCTGGTGGGGGGAAAAAATAGTGTTAATGTATCCCAGGCAAATTTTGAAGGAAGAAAATGTTGCTACTAGTTTTCCCAATAGTCGTGATTTCTTTTCTGTCAAATATATTACAGTACAAATAGTCCCCTTGTCAAGAATAAAAAAAAAATATATATATATATATATATATATATTAACCATTCCATCTGTCAAAAAGAGAGAGAGAGAGAGAGAGAGAGAGAGAGAATAATACGTTACTAGTTCACTTGTCGAAATAAATAAATTAATAAAATAATGATGATAATTGTTCCACACTCTACGAAATTTATAATCGTTTACTGTCAAAAAAAAGTATCATTGCTCCTGTAAAAGATTAATAAATAAATAAATGAATAAATAAAGAAGAGAAAAGAAACAAAAGAATATAATGGTAATAATTGTCTGTCAAGGAAATATCTGTTTGCAGTACTGAAGTGAATATGATGAATTTTTTGCTCTCACTGTTTTCTTATACATTCATTAGAACTTTGTTGTCATAAGTAAGGTGGAACAAGTTTGAGCTCTTTTATTGAAGTACTGTCACTCTCTCTCTCTCTCTCTCTCTCTCTCTCTCTCTCTCTCTCTCTCTCTCTCTCTCTCTCTCTCTCTCTCTCTCTCTCAACTAAGACGTAAAATGACTCGTCTGAACGTTAACAAATAAACTGAGAAATAACCGAACAAAAAATATCCTGCCTTGTTCATATAATCTCGTCTGCTGTGTCATATTATTTAGTGAGCAAGAGATTGATTTAGTTTTTTTGTGAGCGAAGGAGAGAGTTCTGCACCTGTCCACTCTGTCCACCTGTCTACTTATTTACCTGTCACGTCTGTCTGTCTGTCTGTCTGTCTGTTTATTTATTCTTTCACCTGTATTCTTGTCCTTCTGTTGATTTATCTGTCTATCGTTACATCTGTCTACCTGTCTACCTTTCCACCTGTCTGTCTCTTCTGTCTGTTTTTGTCACTTGTATTCTTATTTATATGTCAATTTGTCTACTTGTATATCTGTTTACGTTTAATTTGTCTACCTGTTTATTTGTCTGTCTGTCTGTCTGTCTGTTCGCGTCTTTTCTCACACCTGTCTCTCTCTCTCTCTCTCTCTCTCTCTCTCTCTCTCTCTCTCTCTCTCTCTCTCTCTCTCTCTCTCTCTCTCTCTCTCTTTTAAAAATCCCAAACCGGTATTGACGCAAAAAAAAGTTTATGACGGGAAATTATAAACTGGATTGTCTTGTGTGTGTGTGTGTGTGTGTGTGTGTGTGTGTGTGTGTGTGTGTGTGTGTGTGTGTGTGTGTGTGTGTGTGTGTGTTTAATAGCTTCAAGGACGGTAGGAGGAGTGAGTATGTGAGTGAATGAGTGTGTGAGTGAGTGAGTGAGAGAGGGAAAGAGAGATCGAAGACAGACAGACAAAAACGTTGATTATGATTCATGTAATATTTAGTTTGCTGTGACTCACGCAGGTGCACACACACACACACACACACACACACACACACACACACACACACACACACCTGGACGCTACACAGGTTTGGTGATAGTGATGTTTAAGAGTAGTGATGTTTAAGAGTGATCATACGTTTTCATGCAGAGAGAGAAAAAAAAGTAAATAATAAAGAAGAACAAGAACAAGAAGAAAAAGCAGAAGACAAACAAAAAGAAAACTGAACAAGAAAAATCAAGAATAATATGAAGGTACATGAGAG
>NC_087162.1:26880447-26882947 GCF_035594125.1 Scylla paramamosain | reverse complement strand
CCCTCTAATTTAATCATGTTATCTATTCATGCATTCACTTTATCCCTTATTACTTCAATTCCTTATCAATTTATCATTAAACAGAATCCATTCGCTCTTGACATCAACTTTCTTACAAGACACGAACACTAAAAGATTAAAAAGATTTGATCATTAACCTCACAAGAAGCCGCAGGACACATTATTTTTATTATTTTTTTTTTTATTTTTACAACTATTATTACCATTATTAAAGTAACAAATCATAAGAGTGCTGATAAGAATCTTGCTCTTTTTTATTTATTTTTTTTCTACGAGTTATTTTAATGAATCCTCAACCTTATATGTGTGTCCTGGGCTGACCATTTGTGAGTGTCCAGATGGTTGGTGAGTGTGTAGAGTATTTAGCTCATCAATGGTTGCCGCTACCTCGTGCCTCGCTCTCGTCCTCGTCTTAGCTTCTGTTCTCGTTGTAGGGTTATGTTCTTGCTCTCTCTCTCTCTCTGTCTCTGTCTTTTTCTGTTCGTTTTTTGTTTTTCTGTCTTTTTTTCGGTTTCTCTCTGTCTTTCTGTTTGTCTCTCTTATTTTGTCTCTCTCCTGTCTGTCAGTCTATTGTACTATACCTCCGTCTTGCTGTTCTTTTTTTTTTTTTTTTCTGCCTCTCTGCTCGTCTGTCCTTGTCTCTGTCTCTCTGTCACCGTTTATATCTGTGTCTTTCTCTCTCTCCCTCTCTCTCTCTGTCTATTTTCCCCCGTATATCTTTATGTATTTGTGTGTTTAACTGTCTGTATGCCTGTCTGTTTAACTGTCTGTCTGCCTATCTGTCTATCTGTTCGTCTGTTTGTCTGTTCTCTCTATAGTCTTTATTCTTTGATCTCTCTCTCTCTCTGTCTCTCTCTCTCTCTCTCTCTCTCTCTCTCTCTCTCTCTCTCTCTCTCTCTCTCTCTCTCTCTCTCTCTCTCTCTCTCTCTCTCTCTCTCTCTCTCTCTCTCTCTCTCATCTGATAAATGATGACGCGCACCTGCGGAAGACCTGATTGGCCCCATTAACCTGTTTTGTGCCTGATGCCCCGCCAGGTAAAATTAATTAGTATTCCTACAAGTGAACTCTCGAGGTGTAATTGGTTTGGGTTCACAGTCACTTGGTATTGGGGCGGATGATACTCAGATCAGATTATCCTAAAGAGTCAGACGTCTGGGCCACAATATACACCAATATAACATTTGCCAACCCATCTACTACTTAGCTACATCCACCCATCCACTTCAACCACTCGACTATATTCACGCACTCACTCGCATCCACCCGCCCACAGCCGTAACTCTCTCCATCTATCCACCGACTTACACTCACCCACTCATCCACCCAGCCACCCACTCAGCCATATGCACCTATCCACCCACCACGCGCTACCTACATACCCACCCCATCCATCCATCCATCCACCCATCTATTAAGACCTGTGTAAATTTAGTCTTGATCTCGTAAAATTATAGTAGAAAATGTTTAATGAAGATTCGCATGTATGTAGTCTCTCTCTCTCTCTCTCTCTCTCTCTCTCTCTCTCTCTCTCTCTCTCTCTCTCTCTCTCTCTCTCTCTCTCTCTCTCTCTCTCTCTCTCTCTCTCTCTCTCTCTCTCTCTCTCTCTCTCTCTCTCTCTCTCTCTCTCATTACATAAAGAGAAGGCGACTTAAAGTGAATTACATTATTAGTTTTATTTCTCTCACTTCACAAAAACTTTCTCTCCCTCTCCCTCTCTCTCTCTCTCTCTCTCTCTCTCTTTTTATTTTTTTTAGTGTCTTGGTTTCAGAAGGAAAAATAGTAACCGTACATTTCCTTCCCATTTCATGTCTCTCTCCTTTCTATCTCTCTTTTTCTCATTTTCTTTTTCTTTCTTTCGTTTTTTCTTTCGTTATTTTTTCTTTTTTCTTCTTCTTTACCATTCTTTTACTGGTTTATTTTATTTTCTTTCTTTCCTTTCTTTTTTATCATTCTTTCTCTTTCTATCTTTTTTTCATTTATCTATCTGTCTGTCTGTCTTTCATTTATTCATTCACTCATTCTTTCTTTCTTTTCTTTGTCTCTCACGTGTGTGTGTGTGTGTGTGTGTGTGTGTGTGTGTGTGTGTGTGTGTGTGTGTATGTGTGTGTGTGTTTCTCTGTCGTGTTGTTGTTTTATCATTATTCTCATTTAAATATATCAAGTTCAAGATGCATATTATTATTATTATTATTATTATTATTATTATTATTATTATTATTATTATTATTATTATAGTAATTTTATAGAAAGTAATAATAATAATGATATTGATGATAAGTAACATATTTTCTTAATTTCCTCATTCCTCCCCTTCATTACATCTTGCTCTCTCTCTCTCTCTTCCTCATTAATTACTGAAGAGATATTACAGTAATATTGTAGGAAGTAATAATAATGATACGATATTTTACATGTATTCATTCCTTCATTCCATCTATTCATTCTATCTCTGTTTCTTCATTCCATCTCTCTCTCTCTG
>NC_087162.1:26855447-26865447 GCF_035594125.1 Scylla paramamosain | reverse complement strand
CCTGTCCTCAAACCTGCACGTTGAGTTTAATCAGAGTAGCGGTCGATCTTCACCTTTTCATCCCTCCATCGACCTTCCTAATGGCTCGCTTCCTCTTCTTTGCCGCCAGAACTTTACTCGTCCGCCCGTCTTCATGTTGTACTGGGTCTTCTTTCTTGCCTCCTTCCTCTCGTCCTTCCTCTTACTTCCTTTTTTCTTCTTTCTTTCTCGTTCGAATATCATTACTTTTCTTTCTTTTTCTACCGTAATTCCTTCCTCCACCTTTTCCTCCCCCTTTAGAACTCTATTTTTGACATAAGACAGGGAGAGAAGGAGGGAAATAGAGAAAGCAAGGAGAGGAGGTAGCAGGAAACAAGACAGGGAGATTAGATAGCAGAGAGAAAAGAAGGAAAGCAGGGATATGAGCAAGGAAGCGGAGAGTGAAGCAGGGAAGGAATCACGAAGCAGGAAAGCAAGAAGGTAAAAAAAAGAGAAAAACTGGAAGGAAAGGTGGGAAGGAAAAGAGGGAGAAGTTAAGGAAGGGAAGAAGGAAAAAAGGAATGGAGCAAGGAAGCAGAGGAGGGAAGAATGAAAGGAGATGAAGCAGGGAGAGAAGGAGAAGAAGAGAAATAGGAAGGGAGAAAGGAAAAAGGGAAACGGGGAGATAAGAAAAGCAGAGAAGGAAGAAGGAAAGGATCAAGAAATCAAGGAAGAAGAGGAGGAGGAGGAGAAAACCAGGGAGGAAAGAAGGAAAGGAAGGTGATAGCAGGGAAAAGGAGGAGAAGCAGCAAGAGAGTGAGGAGGAGTAGGAGGAGAGTGAAGAGGAGGAGGAGGAGGAGGCAAGAAGGCGTGAGGTATTCCAGGCAAAGCTTCAGTGTCAACAAACACCGGAGACTAAGCGACTTAATAGCATCGCCTGACGCTTCTTAGGGGGCGAGGCGCGTGTAAGGTGCTTTGCTACCTCCTCCTCCTCCTCCTCCTCCTCCTCCTCCTCCACGGTTACCTGGCCGCGAGAACCAAATTGGATCAGCGTGGTGGAGGGACTGAAGTCTTCTTATCCTGTGGTCTGTTCATGGTCCCTTCAGCTTGTTTCCGTTTTCTTTAAGCCCGCCTCCCGCCAAAATAGTTCCCCCTCTCTCCTCCCGCTGTTCTACTCGACTTTCTTCGGTTTTCTCTCTCTCTCTCTCTCTCTCTCTCTCTCTCTCTCTCTCTCTCTCTCTCTCTCTCTCTCTCTCTCTCGTTTCTTATTTTTTTTTGTTTGTTTGTTATTGTTGTTGTTGTTGTTGTTGTTGTTGTTGTTGTTGTTGTTGTTGTTGTTGTTGTTGTTTGTCTTTTTGTTTGTCGCTTTTTTATCTTTTTTTGTCGTTATTGTCGTCGTCTTCTTCCTTCTCTTCCTCCTCTTTTTCCTCTAAATCCTCAATCTCTTCTTCTTCTTCATCTTCTTCTTCTTCTTTATTTTCATTTCCATCTTTATCCTCATCTTTCCATCACCACCACCACCACCACCACCACTACCTGGCAGCGTGGTGTGGGAAGGAGCGCAACAAAAGCCACAGGGTCGCCTTAATAACACCGCCTGGCCGGGGAGGGTCGCGAGATGAGGGACAAATAACACAGGAAGTCTTCAGTCAGTCAGCCAGTCATCCAGCCAGCCAGCCAGTTAGATGTCTTGGGTCCCACCGCCTCTTCTGTCAAGCCTCTTATGATGAAAAAAAAAAAGATAAATAAATAATAATAATAATAATAATAATAATAATAATAATAATAATAATAATAATAATAATAATAATAACAATAATAATGATAATAGTAATAAAAAAAGGGAGATGAAATGAGAAAATAAAGAGAAAAAAAGAGGAAAAAAAGAATGAGAGAAAATGAGAAAAAGGCAATAAAAGAAAACAAGGAAGAAGGAAAAGAGAGATTAAGAAAAGGAAGACAAAGAAAAAAGAAAGAAAAGAACAACGACAATAAAAGTTAAATAAAGGAAACAAATAGGAAAAGAGACAAAAAAAAGGAAAAAAGAAAAAAACAGATTTGTATGGGATTTTCTTCTTTCTTTCTTTCTTTCTTTTTTTCACTTCATTTTAGCGAAGAAAAGTGAGAGAAAAAAATAGATCAGTGTCTTTTTAGATGTTTTGTTTATTTACCTTCTTGTTTGCTTTCTTCCATCTCTGTTATGCGAAGAAAAAAGAAGAGAAACAAATCAATTTTTATTTTTTTTTCAGTTGTGTGCCTTTAATGAAGGGAAAAAAGGGAAAACGAGCTTATGATTTTTTTTTCTTTTGTTTTTTTTATATCTCTGGTTGTTGTTGGAGTGTATTATAGCGAAGAAAAGCTGGTGAAAACGAGGCTAATAATCTTTTATGCTAGTTTTTGTTGGTCCATAATGCAGAAGAGTAAGAAAAAAATGAGCCTAATATATTTTAAAATGCCCGCTTTCCTTTCCTCCATTTTATATCGAAGAGAATAAAACAAAATATAATGAATGAATAAATATCACCTTTTTATTTATTTTTTTCAGACTGCATTTTAGAAGAATAAGAAAAAAATAGGCCTAATAAATTTAAAATGCCAGTCTTTTATTATTATTTTCATTTATTCATTTATTTCTTTACTCCATTTTTACACCAAAGAAAAATCATTAAAAAAAAAAGAAAAACATGAGCTTATATATATATTCTTTTTTTTTCATTTCTTATCTTTTATATTTTTTACGGTATTTTTCCCTCGGTTTATTTAGTAACGAAGAAAATGGAGGAAAAAAATGGAAGGAAATAACTGCCGCAGACTTTCCTCATGTTGATTTTCCGTCATGGCTGCATCGTATCGTGTTTCTCAATGTTTGTTTTGCTTACGTGGCTCTGGTTTTGCTTGTAAGCCGGGCGTGAAATAGACGTGTGGAGAGAGAGAGAGAGAGAGAGAGAGAGAGAGAGAGAGAGAGAGAGAGAGAGAGAGAGAGAGAGAGAGAGAGAGAGAGAGAGAGAGAGAGAGAGAGAGAGATTTAAATTGCATGTATTGCGTCTCTAAACGTTTTCCTTGATACACGAAAACAAACAAGGAAAGGGAAGAGTTAAGAAGAGCAGGTGTGACTCAGGTGTGTTCCCGTGTGTCCTGTAATACCTGTGCTTGTTACTTGCGTCCTGACACCTGTGAGAGATCAGCAGGTGAAGTTCTGGGTTGTATCTGTCAGTGTGAATAACCTAAAAATAAATAGATAAATAATAATGATAATAATAATGATAATCTAAATAAATGAATACTCTGATTGCCAATGAGTGTCTTGTCTTTAACTTGTACGGACTAAAAATGAAATAATAATTGAATGATAATGATAAAAATCTGACAGGTAATTATTCTTTTGTGTTCACCTGTCTTCACTTGTCTTGGAATCTGTTGACCTACCTCACCTCACCTGGTCTCCCTGCCTACTACCTGTCTGCTTTAAGCCCTACTGACCTGCCTTCCTTCCTCCCTTCCTATCTACCTACCTGTGTATGAACCCGTTTATGTACTTATCTACACACTCGCGCGCGCACATACACATACAGAGTGGAGGGCCATCTGTCAGGGAGAAGAGGATAGAGGAGGAGGAGGAGGAAGAGGAAGGAAAAGAAGACAAACAACATCAACAACAACAACAGCAACAACAACAACAACAACAACAACCATTATCCAACCAGTCAACCAAACATACAAACAAACAAACAAACAAACAAGAGGAAGAAGAGAAAGAGAATAACGAAGAATAAAACGAAGAACACAACCATGAATTAAAAAAAAAAAGAAGAGGAAAACAACAAGAAGATGAACGAAAAGAACACTAAAAAAGACAGTCGGATCATTTTCCCCTCTCCTTCCCTCCTTCACCTCTCATCCCCTCATCCCCTCATCTTCATTTCCAACCAAAAATCCCCGCCAACCATCCGTCCCTTCAACTCCATTGCTGTCACTCCAATATATGATTGAGAGCCAATATCAAAAGTTTTCCCTGAGAGGAGGCGGAAGGAGGCAGAAGACACCCGCCCCTCTGGTCCTTCCCTGGCCACAAAGACTCGGGCAGATGAGGACTGATGGACTAACTGAGGCTTGGCTTGGCTGGACTGGCTGGCTGGCTGGCTGAGTTGTGCCAGATGCGACCTCAAGAAGCTGTTTTTCCTCTTGGTTGGTACACACTCACGCTCTCCCAGGCCGGCTTGAGTGGCTGGGTGAGGGAGTGGATCTCTCGGGGAATCTAAGGGTGGTGGTGGTGGTGGTGGTGTGTGCCGGGGAACGAGGAGAGAGGTGTAATTCGACAGCCAACAAAACGACGGAGTGAGAAGTTAAGTCTCGCTGCGCTGTGGGACTGGTACGGCAGGAGGAGGTGGTGATGGTGGTGGTGGTAGTGGTGATGATGGTGGTGGAGTAGGAAAAGATATAGAAAAAGAAGGAAGAAGAGGAAGAAGAAGTAAAAGAGGATGAGGAGGACTAGGACACTTGATTCCACAATCGCTTCTAAATATGACACAGACATTGAAAGCAGCGATTAAAAAGACTAACAGACACACTTCTAAACATCACGTGGGCTAGTCATTGAAAGCAGCGATTAAAAAGACTGACAGACACACTTCTAAGCATCACGTAGGCTAGACATTGAAAGCAGCGATTAAACAGACTGACAGACAGACTACTAAACATGACACTGGCTAAATATTGGGAGTAACAGTAATACAGTAAGACAGATAGGAAGACAAGCTAACATTATACAGACTAAATATTGGAAGCAGCTGTAAGTCTGTACCGGAAGAACTAGGGACGAGGAGGGAGGCCGGGGCAGAGTGGATGGGACAAGACCTTAAGAGATATAGGGTCCCTGATAACCTGGAGCAGCTGAGGGGAGGCATCGCGGCAGCATCAGCACGCGGTCCACCTCCCTTTGCCAAATTGATTTTCCGGGGGACGCACAGATGTAGAGGGAGAGAGAGAGTGAGAGGGAGAGTGGGATGGTGAGGAGGGTGACGGTCGAAAGGGAGAGATAAGGGAAAAAAGGTATGGGGAATGAGTTTTGGGGGGATCGAGAGAGAGAGAGAGAAAGAGAGGATGGGGGGAGGAGAGTATGAGGGAAGAGAGGGAGAGTAAGCTGTAATATAAGGGCAGCAACAAAGACAGACTGCTCTCCTCTCACCCTTCCTCGCCCCGTGCTAGATAATTGCACGCGATCAGAGAGAGAGAGAGAGAGAGAGAGAGAGAGAGAGAGAGAGAGAGAGAGAGAGAGAGAGAGAGAGAGAGAGATTTAGCTTTTTATATCCATAGAAAACGAGATCCGATAAAAGGAAGCGATGAAGCCAAGATATGAAAGAAAGGGAGAGAGAGAGAGAGAGAGAGAGAGAGAGAGAGAGAGAGAGAGAGAGAGAGAGAGAGAGAGAGAGAGAGAGAGAGAGAGAGACTAATCATAAAGCTAAAAAAAAAAAAGTAAAATAAATAAAAACAATAACGATTCAAAATCCCAAACACACACACACACACACACACACACACACACACACACACACACACACACACACACACACGAACTTTACACAACATAAACGGAATCGAGCGAGTGAGCAAGAGGACAGTAATTCCAAAATCGCAGGAGAAAAGTTTTAAAATTAGATCGATTTGTCTTAACTTATTTTTCCTTATTTTCCTTCATTGTGGTGTCAGTTTAATAGAGAGAGAGAGAGAAAAAAAAAAAAGGCGTGATTTTAAACCCTGCAATGCCCCCCACTTCCCCCTCCCTTCCTCCCAGGTAATCATTGCGGTGCAGAAGCAGTAGAAGACTTTGTAATGGCCTTGCTTATTACAGGAGTTAATTGGGAGGAAAAGGAGATGATAATGATTGGTGTTGTTAGATGTGTTGTTCAGTGGTTTGTTGTTATTTGGTGTTAGAGGAAGGGAGGGAGGGAGAGAAGGGAGAAAGGGAGGGAGTGTGTTGAGGGAGAGGGGAAGAGGGATATGCTAACTAAGGTTTCCGATAAAAATACTTACTTTTTACCTACTTTCTTATTAACTGACTGACTGACTGACTGACTTACGTGAGAGAGAGATAGAGCAACCATCCAGTCATCCAACCATCCAATCATCCATCCAGACAGGCAGACAAAACCATTTAAATCACCTCCATTTTTACAATCGACACCACAAAACATCTAAACGCAAGGCATCGCAAGAAAACAAGATTACTTTCCCCTGTGGTGTCTTCCTTCATTCCCTTCATCACAGCCACTGCAGGATACAACTGTCTGCAGCTCCTGTCATTCCTTCTTATTCCACCACCTGCCCTTCCCTCTTATCAGGTGTACTAATGAGGTGTGTTTCTTTCCCTTCTGCAGGTGAGTACTGAAGGAGAGGCAGAGAGAGTCCCACGACTGGCAGAGACTTGTGAGTGTACCTGTGTGTGTGTGTGTGTGTGTGTGTGTGTGTGTGTGTGTGTGTGTGTTAGTTTATATTTTTTCTGTAAAATTATCAGTTTTATTATTTTTTTTTATGAATGGCTGTTTTTCTTTTTATTATTCAAAAAAAGTTGGCTGTTGTTTATATAAGATTTTGAATTAATTTGTGTGTTTGTATTAATCTTTTTCATGTAAGTTACGTGTTTTTTCTCTTATTTTTTTCCATTTTCTCGTGTTTTGTGTTTGTTTTCATATACTTTCCTTCTCCATGCATTTCTCTCTCTCTCTCTCTCTCTCTCTCTCTCTCTCTCTCTCTCTCTCTCTCTCTCTCTCTCTCTCTCTCTCTCTCTCTCTCTCTCTCTCTCTCTAGGGTACCATGACTTTAAATAAAAGGAAACAGGGAACAAAATATATGTCAGTCCCAGAGAGAGAGAGAGAGAGAGAGAGAGAGAGAGATTCGAACCCCTTTACCTTGCTCTTGGATCCTGTATAAATAGAATCCGACTCGCTATTTACGATTAGACTTTGTTTATTTGTTAGGTCAAGTTGGTATTTTGAGAAGCGTGATGGATATACGCTCCCCTTTATCTCTCTCTCTCTCTCTCTCTCTCTCTCTCTCTCTCTCTCTCTCTCTCTCTCTCTCTCTCTCTCTCTCTCTCTCTCTCTCCTTTCGATTTGAATAATAATAAGATCGCAGATATTACTGAGAGAGAGAGAGAGAGAGAGAGAGAGAGAGAGAGAGAGAGAGAGAGAGAGAGAGATGTATGGGCGGGTTTTCATGAGAGATTGAATGGAGGGTACGATGTCAGAGAGAGAGAGAGAGAGAGAGAGAGAGAGAGAGGGGGGGGGCGGGGGAAGAAGATATATCAGAAAAGGGGAAAAGGAAAAAAAAATAATAAATTTGTAAGATAAACGACCATGATTGTAAAGGAGGAGGAGGAGGAGGAGGAGGAGGAGGAGGAATAGGAGGAGGAGGAAAAACTAGGGGAGGAGGAAGGAAATTAGTGACAGAGAGAGAGAGGAAAGAAAGGAAATATTGGAGTGAAAAACGAAATTTATGAGGTGTAGAGGACAGAGGAAGAGGGAGAGAAGGAAGAAGAGGAGAAGGAAGAAGAGAAGAAGGTGATGATGATGATGATGATGATGATGAAGATGAGGAGAAGAAAATAAATGATACCATGTAAGAAGAAATAACAAATCAAACGAAGGAAGAGGAGGAAAAAGAGGAAGAGGAGGAGGAAGAGGAAGAGGAGAAGGCAATCAGGGTAAACTCAACTAATCTGAAGACTCTAAAGTGATGACGTAAACATGGCGGGAAGAGAAGCCATTCCTCCTCCTCCTCCTCCTCCTCCTCCTCCTCCTCCTCCTCCTCCTCCTCCTCTTCCTCTTTTCTTCCCTTATTCTTCTCTTCGTTCTTGTTTTGTCTCGTTTTCTAGTCATGTTTCAATTTACCTTTACTCTCTCTCTCTCTCTCTCTCTCTCTCTCTCTCTCTCTCTCTCTCTCTCTCTCTCTCTCTCTCTCTCTCTCTCTCTCTCCACAATCCGGCTTCCTCTCCCTTTATCCTTCCTCCCCTCACTTCCCTCTCCCTCTCTCTCTCTCCTCTCCCCTTTCAACCACACCCCTTTTCATCCCTTTCTCTCTCTCTCTCTCTCTCTCTCTCTCTCTCTCTCTCTCTCTCTCTCTCTCTCTCTCTCTCTCTGCTGTTCTGTATTTTCTTCCCTTGTTTCTTCTCGTTCTTCTTTCGTTTCTTTGGTTTTCATTTTTTCCTTCCTTCCTTCCTTTCTTTCTTTCTTTCTTTCTTTACCTTCTTCTTTTTCCTCTGTTCAGTTCTTTCCTTTGTCCCTTCCTTAATTTCTCTTTCTCTTTCCTTCATTACTTTCTTTCCTCCTTCTTTCCTTTCTTCCTTCCTTTCTTCCTTTCTTCCTCTCTTTATTCTCATTTTTATTATTTTCTATTTTTTTTTTTTTGTTATTTTTTGCAGTTATTCCTTTAGTCTGTCTGTCTGTCTGTCTGCCTGTCTGTCCGTCACAATGCAGATAGCCAGTGAGCTTCTGACAGAGAGAGAGAGAGAGAGAGAGAGAGAGAGAGAGAGAGAGAGAGAGAGAGAGAGAGAGAGAGAGATTTACTCCCCTCTTCCCTACCTTGTCCCTCCTTCATTTACACCGGCAGTTCATGTTTCCTCCTCCTCCTCCTCCTCCTCCTCCTCCTCCTCCTACTACTACTACTACTACTACTACTACTCCTACTGCTATTAACACTCATATCGCAACAGCAGCAGCAACAACAATAACTTCTGCTACTACTACTACTACTACTACTACTACTAGTATTATTACAGCTACTAACACTAATACTAATACTAATACTAATACTATTATTACAGCTACTACTACTACTATTACTATTACTACTATTACTACTACTATTACTGCTGCTACTACTACTACTACTACTACTACTACTACTACTACTACTACTACTACCACCACCACCACCACCACCACCACCACCACTACAACCCAAAACACGAAAAAAAAAAGCAAAGAAATAAAATAAAACCAATAAAACCTAGGACAGAGAGAGGAAGAGGAGGAAGAGGAGGAGGAGGAGGAGGAGGAGGAGGAGGAGGAGGAGGATCCCTATAATAAAGCTTTGCAATCCCGGAGTCCTTCAGTGACCTTACTAGATGGAAGAGGAGGAAGAGGAGGAGGAGGAGGAAGAGCTGGAGGAAGAGGAGGAGGAGGAGGAGGAGGAGGAGGAGGAGGAGGATCGGCGCCAATATGCTAAAGAGGACTGAATGCGGGATGGGCGAGGCTGGCGCTTGTTCTCTCTCTCTCTCTCTCTCTCTCTCTCTCTCTCTCTCTCTCTCTCTCTCTCTCTCTCTCTCTCTCTCTCTCTCTCTCTCTCTCTCTCTCTCTCTTTTTCTCCATCCTCTTCTCTTCCGTCCTTCTCTCTTCCCTGTTTCTTCCCGTTTTCTTTTCCTTCCCTCTTTCTTTCTCCCTAAATATATCCTCTGTTCTCTTCTTTCTTATTTTTCTTCTTTCTCTTCTTCTCTCTGTCTCTCTATGCTCTTTCTTTCTTCTTCTTTTCTTTCTTCCTTCATTCATCCTCTATATTCCTAAATGCTCTGTGTTCTTTCTTCCTTCCCTCCTCCTTCTTCTTCTCTTCCTTCATTCCTTGCTTCCTGTCTGTCTTTGCTTCTCCTCTTTCGTTGATGTGTTCTCTTGTCTTCTTTTCTTTCTTCTTCTTTCGCTTTCTCTTCCATTCTGCTCTTCCTCTAGAGACATATTTCCTCTTCTTTCCTTTCTTCCCTCTTCTCTCTTCCTTTTCCCCTTCCTTCTTCTCTTTCTTCCATCTGTTCCTATTATGTTCATGCTTAAGTTTCCTTTTTCCTCCTTCTCCTCTCTTCCTTTCTTCCTTCCTTCCTTCCTTCCTCCTTTTTTTCCTTCCTTCCTTCCTTCCTTTCTTCCCCTTCTTTATATCACTACGATCTTTATCCTCCTCCTCCTCCTCCTCCTCCTCCTCCTCCTCCTCCTCCTCCTCCTCCTCCTCCTCCTCCTCCTCCTCCTCCTCCTCCTCGCCTCCTCTTTCTCCTGTCCTTCAATCC
>NC_087162.1:26847947-26850447 GCF_035594125.1 Scylla paramamosain | reverse complement strand
GAGAGAGCAATACGTTTTAAAATACTAGCCAATATCTAGTGCTGTTCACAACTAAGCACATTCATCACCCGCTACGGAATGTTCCACTGGTCTCACGCCGCGGGACTGGCAGGCGTTCACAAACCAAATTTAACGAAAGCTAACTAGACCTAAACTAACGATCTCAGTGTTTGTTTTAAATCGTTTTTGTTGTTTGGTGTGTGTGTGTGTGTGTGTGTGTGTGTGTGTGTGTGTGCATGGGAAGGTGGTAGCATAGGTGGGTGGGCTAGCGTGTGAGAGAGAGAGAGAGAGAGAGAGAGAGAGAGAGAGAGAGAGAGAGAGAGAGAGAGAGAGAAGCGTGATGTGGCGGTAGCGGTGTTGTGAAGAAGAATGCAATGTACTTTTTAGGTGAACCTCAAGGGCAGAGGTTAACACTGGAGAGATTTAAGTGGAGAGAGAGAGAGAGAGAGAGAGAGAGAGAGAGAGAGAGAGAGAGAGAGAGAGAGAGAGAGAGAGAGAGAGAGAGAGAGAGAGAGACCTTACAAATGAACAGTGGAAGTGATTGACAAATTAAGTTAAGTAAATGACTGACTGACTGACTGACTGAGACTGATTGACTGACTGATTGACTAACTAACTGACTGACTGACTTGAGTGACTGACTGAGACTGACTGACTGACTGACCGACTGACTGACTGAAGTGAGAATATACAAGAAAACACCGACTTTTCACTATAGAGGCTAACAGACAAATGGATGAAAAGTAAAAAATGAGAGACCAAACAGCTAAACAAATGAGCATCAATAAAAAAAAAAAAAAAAGAAAAACCGAATAAAAACTAAAAAAAAAAAAAAATTGAAGGAAACGAAAGAAGGAAACGAACGAGAAACTTTTACGTATATCACAATAAACACGAGACTTTAAAATCAAATAACACCCACAAAAGGAAAAAGTAAAATAAACAAATAAACACAAAGAAAAAGAAAGGAAAAAAAAAGAAAAAAAACGACACGGAAAAAAAGGAAAATAAACCACAAGAATCAAATAATCAGAAAATAAACGAATGAACATCAGAAAAAAAAGAAAAAAAGAAAAAAAAACATCAGTAAAACGACACGGAAAAAAAGAGGAAAAAAACAGGAAAATAACTACAAAAACGTGAAGGAAAAGAAGGACTAACTTTCTATATAGGAGTAAACGCGGGGCTTTGGAAATGAATCAGCAGGCAGGCGTGGGAACATTATCGAATTACCCAGAGGTCAATTACCATTAGGACTCGAACCGCGGTAGCCAGTGAGAGGGGAGAGAGAGAGAGGGAGAGGGAAAGGGACAGGGAAGAAGAGGAAAGACACAAAAAAAGAAGAGGAGAAAGAAGATAAAGGGTCGTGACCGGAAGACAACCATGTTATTACCTCCTCCTCCTCCTCCTCCTCCTCCTCCTCCTCCTCCTCCTCCTCCTCCTCCTCCTCCTCCTCTCGCTGTCCATTACTTCCCGCATCTCCTCCCGGCCGTCCACCTGTCCATTCCTTCACGTTCTTCCTCCTTCTCCTCCTCCTCCTCCACCTCCTCTTCCTCCTCCTCCTCCTCCTCCTCCTCCTCCTCCTATTCCTCTTTTATCATTTTTGTCATTTATTTTTCCTTCCCGTCCTTCACTCTGTCTATTACCTACTTATTCCTCCTCTTCCTCCTCCTCCTCCTCCTCCTCCTCCTGCAGCATCTCTCTCGTCTCTTTTCTCACCATCTTCTCACATCATCATTTGTCTTCTCTACTCTTACCACCCAGAAAGAGAGAGAGAGAGAGAGAGAGAGAGAGGGAAGTAGTGCAAGAAAAGCATTAAGTTGACACATGATTTACCGCTGCTCTAAGGTAATAATCGAGAGAGAGAGAGAGAGAGAGAGAGAGAGAGAGAGAGAGAGAGAGAGAGAGAGAGAGAGAGAGAGAGAGAGAGAGAGAGAGAGAGAGAAATGAAAGAAATAGTCACTTTACACCTGGAAAGGCGAAGAAAGAAAAGAAAGGAGAGAAACGAAAGACAGTGAAAGAAAGTTGAAGAAAGAAGAATATAGAGAGAAAAGAAAAGAAAGGGAGAAGTGAAATGAAAGGTGGGGATAAGAGACACTTGGGAAGGCAATGGAAGTGGAAAAAGGAAGGAAGACGAAATAAAGAAGCAAGGAAAGTAGAGAAGAAAAGAAAACAAGAAAAGAAAAGAAGAAAACTAAGACGAGATAAAGAAAAGGAAAAATAAAAGAAATCAAACGAAAAACAACGAAGATTAAGGAAAAAAGAAGCAAAAATGGAAAAGAAAAATTGAAAAATGAAACAAAAAATTTAAATAAAAGAGGAAAGAAAAGGAAAGGGAAAACAAGAAGTAGCTGGAAGGAAGACACACACACACACACACACACACACACACACACACACACACACACACACACACACACACACACATACGCAGGGACCCTCAGGCAGGTAGGTAGATATAGACTGGCCTCAGGCGCTCCCAACACTCTCCCACGCTCCA
>NC_087162.1:26817947-26827947 GCF_035594125.1 Scylla paramamosain | reverse complement strand
TCTGTTCTACGTGAGGTTAGTGTAGTGTCATCAGTTTGGAAAAGACTGGATGGTTTGTTGCATAAGGGCGTGGAAAGTGTCTTAAATATTAGACCTCATGGCGAAGGGAGTAGCGATGAGTGGGGAGATGGCTATAGTGAGGAAAGTCAGTCTCTGCGGGAAGTTAGTGTAGGGTCATCAAAACAGCTATACAGTACACACTACACCTACACATGTACTCTTCCCTCATCCCCGCCCGTTTACCCTCCAAAGTACACAGACTAAGCCCCATATTTTAAGCGCTGTGCTGTCTCGATCACCCCATCCATTTTCAAAGACCACAGCAATGATTAGCTGTTCACAAAACCGCTTCCCCTGTTCATTACATAGAAATCTCGTTAATATATCACTAGAACCATAGAAACACCTTTAAAAACCCGAGCAACTTGAACTACTGCAGCCTTTTGGATACAGTGGAGGTGCGGCGTAAAAGTGTTTCAAATTGTAATAAGAACCACTCGTGTGAACTTTACCTGCAAATACTTGGTGCATTGATCTCTTCTTTAAGGTTGCGTGCTTTGTAAATGCCAGGTATATGTCAGCGCTGCATTCCGCGTCACCTTCTCCTCTAATGGTTTATACATAGCAGAGTACCGGCGTATTCTGGCTCCTTTGACTGCAGTGGGGCGGGGAGCTGGGAGGCGAGTGTCAAGAGTCGGTGTCCGCGTGGTAAAGGGTAAGAGAGAGAGAGAGAGAGAGAGAGAGAGAGAGAGAGAGAGAGAGAGAGAGAGAGAGAGAGAGAGAGAGAGAGACGTGCAGAAATCCTCAGAAACCAACACAACAAGATTACAGAGAGAGAGAGAGAGAGAGAGAGAGAGAGAGAGAGAGAGAGAGAGAAGGAAAATAATAGGCTAGCAGGAAAAGGAAATAGCAAACTTTAAGAGAGACTATGCAGAATGAGGAGAGAGGGGAAGGGGATGAGAGGAGGAGAAGGAAGAGTGGGAGAGGGAGGGGGAGACTAATTCACCTTTGGCTCACCTGTGGCTCACCTGGGGGCAATAAGGAGCCAGCCAGACCCCTCCATTACCCCTTCACCTGCCAGGAACACTCACCTGGCGCCCTTGTCACCTCACCAGCGACACCTGTGCTAGGCCACGCCCGCGATGACACAGGGACGAGGTTGAGGAGGAGGAGGAGGAGGAGGAGGAGGAGGAAGAGCAGGAGGGTGTGTTGTTTGGGTAGCTATCAGTTGGGTAGGGTTGAGAAAGAGAGAGGTGGAGGAAGGAGGAGGGAGGGAAGGGAGTAAGGAAAGAGAACAGGAAAAAGAAATGAATGACGGAATAGTGAGAAAATAGAGTGATAGAAGTGAAGGGAAACAAAGGAATGAGGAAAGTGTAAGGAAAACAGGAAAAGAAGAAAGGACAAATAAAGGGAAAGAGAGAGAGAAATCCACATAGTAAAGGGTGGTAGCTAAGTGGATGGGGGAAACATGTGTGGGTGGGTGGGTGGAGGGTGGATGAAAGTGCGTGGGCGGGTTTTGACTAATTAGAGAGAAGGCGAAGGTGGTTATGAGTGAAAGTATGTGGGCGGGTTAGACTGGATTAGTGGTGGTGGTGGTGCTGGTGGTGGTGCTGGTAGTTAGAGTGAAGTAGGGGGTGAGGGTGACAAGATGGGTAAGGATGAGTGAGTGACTGGATGGGTGGATGACAGTGAATGGGAAAGTAGATGAAAGTGAATGGATGAATTAATGAAAGTGAACAGAATGGCTGCGTGGGTTCGTAAATGAATGGATGAGAGTGAACGAGTGAAAATAATCCGTGAAATGAAAGCAAACAAGAAGAAAATTACATGTTTTTTAAGCAATACAATTATAAAACAGCCAAATTCAATTACTTACACAAACTCTACCAAGAAATGAAGATTGACTAATAGGGAAAAGAGTAACATTGATGAAGATAAACCGTGAATTTTATAAGGGGAAAGAATTGAATACCAAGAGAGAGAGAGAGAGAGAGAGAGAGAGAGAGAGAGAGAGAGAGAGAGAGAGAGAGAGAGAGAGAGAGAGCCCCAATCAAGAAAGGTAGCAGCAGCAGAAGCGGCAGGTAAACACGAGAATCTTTGGCCCTAAATTCCCAGCAAACAGTAATTGAATCGTGCAATTTTGATCCCAGGAAGAAATGAATACTGTGAAGGAGCACCAATATTCTTCTTCCTGGCTCTCTTCCTCTTCTTCTTATTATTATTATTCTTATTCTTTTGGGAACTTATTCATGTTGTGTTCTGCTTTTCCTCCTCCTCCTCCTCCTCCTCCTCCTCCTCCTCCTCCTCCTCCAATTTTTATAGTGTTTGTTTGTATTGTCCTTCCGTTCCTCTTGTACTTGTTCCTGTCCTTGTGTTTCGTTCTCTTCCTAACTCCTCTCTTTTGTCGCTCTTGTTGTTGTTGTTGTTGTTGTTGTTGTTGTTGTTGTTGGTCTTCCTAATTCTTTCTTTCTTTCTTTCTTTCTTTCTTTCTTTCTTTCTTTCTTTCTTCTTCTTCTTCTTCTTCTTCTTCTTCTTCTTCTTCTTCCTCCTCTCCGTCCTCCTCATCATCCACCTCCTCCTACACACACACACACACACACACACACACACACACACACACACACACTACGGCCGCTGCTTCCCTGAGGGTCTTCATAAAAAATTAATCCAATAAAACTTTGACTTGACTCATGTACAAGAGAACACCGACGAAATATTAATCCTGAATAAATAAATAAATAAATAAATAAATAAAAATTACCAGTGGTTTGTGGATGGAGAAGGCAGCTCTCTCTCTCTCTCTCTCTCTCTCTCTCTCTCTCTCTCTCTCTCTCTCTCTCTCTCTCTCTCTCTCTCTCTGGGGAAGTTTTTTTAGGGGTGAAAGATAGATGGAGAGAGAGAGAGAGAGAGAGAGAGAGAGAGAGAGAGAGAGAGAGAGAGAGAGAGAGAGAGAGAGAGAGAGTAAAATTAACATAATCAGGCATGTTGTTCATTATTCTTCCTTTGTTATACTTTGTGTTCCCCTCCTCCTCCTCCTCCTCCTCCTCCTCCTCCTTTTCCCTTTTCACTCTTCTTCCTTCCCCTCCTGATTCTATTGTCTCGGTTTTGCTTTTATTTCCATGTTGTCCTCTCTCTCTCTCTCTCTCTCTCTCTCTCTCTCTCTCTCTCTCTCTCTCTCTCTCTCTCTCTCTCTCTCTCCCCGGGCCAAGTTACAACTCTGGAAATGAAGTTAAATCTTCCTGAAGACTCCCTTGGGCTTCCTGAGGAGGAGGAAAAGGAAGAGGAGGAGGAGGAAGAGGAGGAGGAGGCTGTGGAAATAAAATAAAGTAAATAAAATACCCTTTCCTCCACGCACACTAATTTTTTCCTCTTTTTCTTTTTCTCTCCGTTTCTTTTTCCTTCCCAAGATGCGTTTTCTTTCCTTCGTCCGCGCGCCGAAGTGGTTGAGGGGAAACTTGGGTTATACATATTAACTTTTTCTCTCCCCTCTCTCTCTCTCTCTCTCTCTCTCTCTCTCTCTCTCTCTCTGCAGCCTCTTTCTCTTCTGGTTTTCCTTGTTTTCCTTCCTTTTTTTCCTTCCGTCTTGAGTTTTGGTGGTGGTGTTTGGTGTTTTTTTTTTCTTTTTTTCTCTTTATCTTCTCTTTTCCTTTTTCTTTTTTAGTTGCGCTTCGCCTCACATCGCCTTTCCTTGTCTTCTTTCGTCTTGTTTTGTCTTGGTTGTTTTGGTTCGTCTTGTCTTCTCTTCCTTTCTCTTGTCTTCTCTCGCCTCGCCAAAGTTAAGATTAAGATCAAGATTTTCGCTGTTAGTTTTGATGCTTCTTTGTTTTCATGCTTTTTTTTTTTTTTTTTGTCTCTGGCGGGAGAAGTAAAGACGTGGAAACTGGAAACCTGGAAACCTGGAAACCTGCAGGAAAGTAAGCTGAAAATTACCTTCGATTCGTTCAGTAAGGCAACGTGTGATACATCTGGAAGGTTCTGTGTGACTGGAATGGTAAGCTTACGTTGGTTCGGTGTGCTGAGAGACAGAGGGAGGTGATGAATAAAAAAAAATGTTGCGAAGTGAAGATGTAATGAAAACTGAGGTAGATAGATTGTTTGATAGATAGATTGCCTGTCTGACTTCTTGAATATAAGCTGGTTAATTGATGGTTATCTTATTGACTGACTGACTGACTGGCTGGTTGAATGATTAGCTAATTGATTGATTGATTGACTGACTGACTGAATGACTAATTGACTGACTGACTGGTTGAATGGTCGAGTTGCTGATTTATTGAGTGACTGACTGACTAACAGACTCACTGACTTAAAGCCACAGTAATTGAATAAGGAATCAACAAATATGAGAAACGAAAGTAAACAAACGTAAAAAAAAAAAATCAGTAAAAAAGGAAGGAAAAACTAGGGAAGGAAAATTGGAAAAAACTGACTTAGGGGGAAGAAAGAGACAAGGAAAGCAAGGAAGGAGGGAAGGAAAGGGAGGAAAGGAAGGGCAAGGGAGCAGTGACAGGAAAGACACAGACAAGGGAAGGACGTGCTGAGGTCAGATGGAAACAGGACGTGGGAATATTCAAATGACGTTACTGAGTCATGACCCTGAGACCCCAAGCACCGGAAGTGGTCTCAGGGTCACAGGAGAGTCACAGGAGAGGCAGGGGGAGGTCAGAGGGAAGTCAGGAGGTTCAGGGTCACACAGGACTTCAGATGATGGACCAGAGAGATGACGGGGCATATCTCCTCCTGTTCCTCCTCCTCCTCCTCCTCCTCCTCCTCCTCCTCCTCCTCCTCCTCCTCCTACAGACAACGATATACTAAATGTAACAACAGTGAGTCTATTTTTATTTTTTTCTTATTATTTCCCTTTGTGTGATTAGTAGAACTTCCTTTCATCCATTCTTTTTAGATATCCATGTTAGTTTTTCCACACTGCATGGTACTTTCCCCAACTGTTTCCATGTCGACGCAAGCTGGAGGGAGTGGTGGGCAGGGAGGAGCCTTCTGCTGTACTGTCCTCTCTCTCTCCTGCAGCTAGATAGAAGTAGTTACTAAACAGCCTTGCGACGATCTAAAGGTCTGTTGCTGTTTGACTTTCCTTTGTAATCCTCCTCCTCCTCCTCCTCCTCCTCCTGCTGTTAATACCACACAACCGCAGTGCACAATCCTAACCATTACAGACAATAATGTGGCACAACATGTATTGAAGGAAAATAAGAAAATTGCACTGCTCTTAGAAAACGAACGATCACGCAGCAAGGAAGACACAGGCGCAGAACACAACAGCTGACGGCCACACACACACACACACACACACACACACACACACACACACACACACACACACACACACACACACACACGCTTGACTCTGTGGTGGAAATATTTTAATGATTATGTTTTGGGGAAAGTTTAAATTTTATAGAGTTTTTGTTAATTTCATATACAGTTTTATTTTCTTTTTTTTTTTTTTTTTTTTAGATGACCTCAAAAAATCTAATTTGTTATTGTGAGAATGTGAGGCAGAAAGAAAGAAAGACAGATAGATGGACAGACAGACAGGCAGATAGACAGACAGGCAGATAGACAGACAGACAGACAGACAGACAGACCGATAGACAAATAGACAGAAGGCGTAGCAATCTTTAGGTTACAGATTGTTGTGGCTGTTATTCTTGTTCTTGTTCTTCTTATTCTTATTATCATCATTATCATTATTGGTGTGTAACTCTTCTATGACCTTTGACCTCTAATCTTTGACCTCCCGTACCTACCAGACTCCCTCCCTCCCTCCCTCCCTCCCTCCCTCCCTCCCTCCCTCCTTCCCTCTTTCTCCTAACCAGATGCCCTCCTCTTCTCACCCTTTTCCTCTCCTTTAACTATTACAGACTCCCTCCTTTCCTCCCCTCCCTCCCTCCTCTCCTTCCTCTTCCTTCATCCTCTCCCTCCCTTCTTCCCTCCACCCCCTCATTTCCTTCCTTTAATGCCCTTCTTTCTCCCATCTAGTCCTGTAATGGCCTTTACCCCTTGTTCCTCCTCCTCCTCCTCCTCCTCTTCCTCTTCCTCCTCTTCCTCCTCCTCCTCCTCCTCCTCCTCCTCCTCCTCCTCCTCCTCCTTCGCCAGTTTCCCCTTCTCCCTCTTTCCTTCCTCAATATTTGCCTTCTAGATAGTCCTCCTCCTCCTCCTCTTCCTCCTCTTGTCTCTCCTTCCCTTCTTCCTATCCTTCCTCAATATTTGCTTCTTAGATATAGCTCTCCTCCTCCTCCTCCTCCTCCTCCTCCTCCTCCTCCTCCTACACCCTTGTAATCATTCTTCTCTCTCTCTCTCTCTCTCTCTCTCTCTCTCTCTCTCTCTCTCTCTCTCTCTCTCTCTCTCTCTCTGCCGCCAAATGAAGAGCCTCTCTCATTATTCTTTGGCTTCGCAGGTCGTATTATGAAGGGGATCGGCGCACCCCTAATGGAAACTAGGCTGGGTTCGATTCCCTCCCCACGCAGCTCTCCATAATCAAATATTTAAGATGATGTTATTAGAAGATCGGTTTGGGTTGGTGATGTTCCTTTGTTTTTGTTTTTTTTTATTATTTGTTTAGTTTTTTTTGTGTGGGGTTTGTTTGTTTGTTTGTTTGTTTGTTTGTTTGTTTGTTTGTTTGTGTGTTTTTCTCCGGCTGTTTGTCTTTTGTTTGTCTGCCTGGGTGCTTGTGTGTTTGTTTATGTGTGTATCTCTCTCTCTCTCTCTCTCTCTCTCTCTCTCTCTCTCTCTCTCTCTCTCTCTCTCTCTCTCTCTCTCTCTCTCTCTCTCTCTCTCTCTCTCTCTCTCTCTCACACACACACACACACACACACACACACACACACACACACACACACACACACACACACACACACACACACACACACACACACCTCATCCCATCCTCTAACAAAACAAACATACATTCAATACATACTAACACAACACTATTTTTTATGTAAGAGGACCACTGAACTAGGACAACAAAGGGAAAGAAAGAAAAAAAAAAAGAAAAAACCCTTAGAGATGCGCGCCCCATACCTATACTAATCCTTTTAATCCTTATTATACCTTCAGTCTAACCCTCTCTATCTTCTCTTCCACAGGTATGCCGGAGTCACCTGGGAGTTGCCGCGTGGCTGGGTAGCTGACAGAGGTAGCGTGAGTGTTGGGGTGACAAGGAGCGACGGAGGGGGAAGATTAAATGACTGGTTAAACTGAGGCAGGGACGGTGTGGTGAGGAGACAGGCAGGAAAGTGGTACATATGTAGTGGTGGATGGTTGGTGAATGGAATAGACTCAGGTTGTTGATGCGATGTCCGTCTTCAGGTCGTATATAACAAGGGTGGTCATAAGGTTAAGTTCTCAAGATAAGGACAGGAAATTATGAGTTTAAGCTTGATATAAGTTAGATTTACAAAAGAGACAGGAAGGACGGTGGTTCTCAAATAGTTGTGGGTGAGTAGAACAGACTCAGGTTGTTGGTGCGGAGTCTTGAAGTGGTACAGTGGGTATAGCAAGGGGGCCATAACCTTTTCAATGCACATTCCTTAGAGAGGCGTACCTCAGGACGGGAGTAACTGTTAGTGGTCTTTCAGTGGTACATGGAATGATTATAACAAGGGAGACACAAGCTTGTAAAAACATATTCCTTAGAGAGGCATAAGTTAAGATGGGACGTGATAGAGGCCTTTAAGTGGTATAGGGATAAAACAAGGGTCACATAAGCAAAGTTCTCAGGGTCAGTAATCAGGATAGGACGAAAAATAAAATGCTTATGCTTGATAAAGTTAGCTGTAAAAAGAGACGGAAAGAGACTGGTTTTCAATTAGAGTGGTGGATGAATGAATGGACGCAGTAATCAATGTTGTTAGTGCTGAGTCAATAGGGAGTTTTGAAAGATTAGACAAGTTTATGGATCAGGGTGATAGTGGAAATATAATAGATATGTTTTGTACAGGGACTGCCACGTGTAGGTCTGATGGCCTCTTGCAGCTTCCCTTATATTCTTGTATTCTTATGGTCTAGATGGTGTGGAGTGTTGATAGAATGATAGAATAGAGTGTTTGGCTGGCTGAGTGGAGGGAAGCAGTGAGTGGGTCAGTGTGGATGACTCTGTTTGGGTGGGTAGTAAAGGTGTGTGTGTGTGTGTGTGTGTGTAAAGGTTAACGAAGGTTTAGATACTATATGTGTGTTAGAGAGAGAGAGAGAGAGAGAGAGAGAGAGAGAGAGAGAGAGAGAGAGAGAGAGAGAGAGAGAGAGAGAGAGAGAGAGAGAGAGAGAGAGAGAGAGAGAGAGAGATGTTTTTTTTTCTTTTCCTGACGACAAACTTGAACTAAGTCACTTCAGGACACGGAAACTTGTCACACACACACACACACACACACACACACACACACACACACACACACACACACACACACACAAACAAACAAACACACGCACGCAAACTTCGAAATCCTTTCTCTAAGTATTATTCCTGTCTTGTCTTTTCCTCCTCCTCCTCCTCCTCCTCCTCCTCCTCCTCCTCCTCCTCCTCCTCCTCCTCCTCCTCCTCCTCCAGTTTACATTCCTGCCATGAAAGCTGGAGGTTATTTTTTCTTTTTCTTTTTCTTTTTTCTCTTTACCTTCCATACCCAACCAAGGCGCGTCTCAGTAATTAACGTTCACTAACCGCTCGTTGCAAAAAGGAAAAGATCGAACCACAAAAGAAAAGAAGAGCAATCAAGTATTTTTCATTTATTAATTCCTCTCCGAAATCCACTCTTGTTGAATTATTTACGTGTACATGAATTGAGACAGAGAGAGAGAGAGAGAGAGAGAGAGAGAGAGAGAGAGAGAGAGAGAGAGAGAGAGAGAGAGAGAGAGAGAGAGAATGCTTATAGGAAAAGGCAACTGCTGTGAGGTTAAAATTGAATAAAAAATAGACAAAATTAACAATTACGAAATTAATTAGATACAAAAAAAATAAAGATAAAAAGCGAAAGCAGATGAAATTAGACAAATAAAGAAAATAGTAAACAAACAAAACACTCTTGTTGTCTTACTTTATCGAGAGGTGCAAGAGAGAGAGAGAGAGAGAGAGAGAGAGAGAGAGAGAGATTGATGGAGGCTCCTTAAAAAAAAAGCGAAAAAAAAGTTCCTTTCTTTACAATCTTTTAAGAAGGTTAAGGGAAACTTTGAAACTAGGGAAAGACGGTGCTAAGGAAGAGGAGGAGGAGGAGGAGGAGGAGGTGGTGTGGTTAGTCGTAATAGTGATGGAGGAGATGTTGGTAATGGTTGTGGTGGTGGAGGAGGAGGAGAAAGAAAAAGAAGAAAAATGAAGATGTGGAGGAAAAAGTAAGAGGAGGAGGTAGAGGTGGAGAAGAAGGAAGAGTAGATGGCAGACTGGTAGTGGTGGAGGAGGAGGAGGAGGAGGAGGAGGAGCTGGTTAACGGTGCATGTGATTGGGCGTGACGAGATCCAATTAGAAAGAAACGCGATAACGACTCTGCTTCGCAGAGCCCTAATTGACCACCCACACCACGGCGCTCTCTCTCTCTCTCTCTCTCTCTCTCTCTCTCTCTCTCTCTCTCTCTCTCTCTCTCTCTCTCTCTCTCTCTCTTACTAGCACGTATTGATTCTAGTTTTGTTTGTATAGATTACTAGTGTTACATTTCACTTCTTATTTATTTATTTATTTTTGTTTTTCTTGATTTTTCATTACCTAATCTGTTTCAAAATATTTTCTTTCTGACATGGCGACATTGCTGGGTCCTACTTATTTGGTAACACTGGTGCGTCCTACTGACTTGGTAACACTTTTGGGCTCTACTTACATGGTAACGCTGTCTTATCCTACTGACGTGGTAACCCTGCTCTGCTCTACTGACTTGGCAACACTGCAGCTGTATCGTATTTTGCATTGGTTTGGTCCACTTTATTGTTTTGTGTTAAGCTGTTTGCATAATAGATTTTACACACTGTTTGCATGCATAAAGTGTCGACGTGACTCAGC
>NC_087162.1:26802947-26810447 GCF_035594125.1 Scylla paramamosain | reverse complement strand
ATTTTTTTCTTTCTTTTCATCCTTCAACTTATATTTTCTTTTTTTTCTTTTTTTTTCTCTTTGGCTTTGTTGCTTCCTATTTTCCTGTTTATTTTTTTATTTAATTTTAGTTTCTTCTTTCTTTTCTCTTCTTTTTTTTCCTGTTATCGTTTTCTTTTTCTTTGATTTGATACTGCTTCCGTTTATCTGTTGTCTGTATTTTTTATTTATTCTCTCTCTCTCTCTCTCTCTCTCTCTCTCTCTCTCTCTCTCTCTCTCTCTCTCTCTCTCTCTCTCTTTCTCTCTTCCCTTTTCATCTTTTTTGTTTATATACTTCTCGTTCTTTCTTTCTTTTTTTTCGTTTGGTTTCTTATTCTTTTTTTCCCTTTTTTTTCTTTTTATTCATTCCTTCCACTTCCCTTTTCCTGTCAACTTTGCTATTTCTGTCTCTCTTCCTTTTTCTTACTTTTATCTTGCTTTCTCTCTATCTTTCTTCATTTTTCTGTCTTTCCCTCTCCTCTTGGTTCGTGTTCGTTATTATTATCTCTCTCTCTCTCTCTCTCTCTCTCTCTCTCTCTCTCTCTCTCTCTCTCTCTCTCTCTCTCTCTCTCTCTCTCTCTACAGTAGCATTTTTCTCACTAATTCTTTTTTATTCAGATTTTTATTGTCATGTCTTCCTCTTTTTTTTTTTTTTTGCAACTACAGAACACTCCATACTCTCTCTCTCTCTCTCTCTCTCTCTCTCTCTCTCTCTCTCTCTCTCTCTCTCTCTCTCTCTCTCTCTCTCTCTCTCTCAGACAAAGGGTGCTGGGGCAGGCGGGTTGCATGATGTAAGGGAGAAAGTTTAAACAGAGTAAGGGTGTTGCCGTTTGCTACCTCCCTCCCTCCCTCCTTCCCTCCCTTCCTCCTCCCCTCCTTTTCTCCTCCTTCCCTCCTCCTTCCCTTCCTCACGTTTCTACCTCTGCCATTCCTTCTACTGTTCTTCCTCATCTACTTTCCTCTACACTCTTCTTCCCTCTTCTTACCTCTTCTTCCCTCTTCCTTCTTCTCCTCCTTTCCTCTCTCCTTTCTCACCCTCCCTTCTTTTCTCCTCATCCCTTTACTTCCCTTCCCTTCCTCCTTTTAGCCTCCTTCCCTCCTTTCCTCCCTCCTTTTACCTTCCTTCTCTCCCTTCCTCACTCCTTCTTTCTCTTCCTTCCTCACTCTTCCTTCCTTGCGTTCTTCCTGTTACTTCCCTTCTTCATCTTCCTCTTTCTCTTCTTCCCTTCTCTTCTCCCTTTCTCCCCTTCCTTCCTTACCTTCCGTTACCCTCTACTCTCTCTCTCTCTCTCTCTCTCTCTCTCTCTCTCTCTCTCTCTCTCTCTCTCTCTCTCTCTCCTTCTCTCTCTCTCTCTCTCTCTCTCTCTCTCTCTCTCTCTCTCTCTCTCTCTCTCTCTCCGCCATTGAGAAGGGAGGAGGAAGGAAAGGAGAATAGGAGAAGAAGGAGGAGGAGGAGGAGAATGATACTCAGGAGGTGGGTGGATACAAAGGGTGAATAAAAAGTGGAAGAGAAGAAAGAGAATGAACGGGAGTGTGCAGTGTCGTGAGAGAGAGAGAGAGAGAGAGAGAGAGAGAGAGAGAGAGAGAGAGAGAGAGAGAAGAGAGAGAGAGAGAGAGAGAGAGGAGAGAGAGAGAGAATTTTCTGTAAGACGTTTTGGTTCTTTTTATTTTTGTACTAAAACTGAGAGAGAGAGAGAGAGAGAGAGAGAGAGAGAGAGAGAGAGAGAGAGAGAGAGAGAGAGACTTAATAGAAAAAAATAAGAATGTTTAGAAAATATAAATAAATCAATGTATAGATATTTAGACCGAGAGAGAGAGAGAGAGAGAGAGAGAGAGAGAGAGAGAGAGAGAGAGAGAGAGAGAGAGAGAAAACAGGTGTGCAAGGGGGGTCGAACAGGTAGCAGCAGCCTGGAACACAAACAGACGTGGCCAAGCGAGCATCACAAAGACACCACCTTCCCCCGGGCCCTCAGACACTCACACAGACGGACGCACCTGACAGACAAAGACAGACGGCGGCAACTTGGGAGGGGAGGCGCCCACCCACCTGCTAAACACACCCACAAAATCTGCCCACCCATGTATTGGTGAAGGAGGAAATTTATATCCTTTGTTTTCACGTGTATCTTTCTCTCTGGTAAAGTTTCATGGTATAGTTGATAGATGGCGTTGCTTTGCTGTTTGCTGCGCTATGAGTGACTAAAGAAAAGTATTTGTAGTGATGGAATGTCTCCTTTATTTACTTCATTATGTTTTATTTATTTATAAAAGCGAAACGGTAGGGTAACTAGTAATTCTCTCTCTCTCTCTCTCTCTCTCTCTCTCTCTCTCTCTCTCTCTCTCTCTCTCTCTCTCTCTCTCTCTCTCTCTCTCTCTCTCTCTCTCCTGTACGTGACGAGTGATCAGTTTTCCAATGAGTTTCCGTGCTGACTGACTGGATGTGCAAAGTGAATGCTGCTAAAAAGTGTGTGCATATTACCATTGTCTTCTCTCTTCTCCTGTAAATATCTTCCGTGTGTGTGTGTGTGTGTGTGTGTGTGTGTGTGTGTGTGTGTGTGTGTGTGTGTGTGCTTCTCTTTCTCTCTTTATTTACAGGTATGTTGATTTGAGTTATCATATTATCATCGTTTTCATTCTTCATTTTGTAAATATCTAACGTGTCTTTCTCTTTCTCTCCAGGTATGTTGAGTTGGGCGAGGCAGGACGGGACAGGTGTGGTGAGTTGATGAGAGCAGACAGGTAAGGTGAGAGGTTTAATTAACCCTTTTTACTGGTGTGATCTTCCCTTAACCAGTGTAGAATGTTTCGCATCAAACACTGGAAAAAAAAAATTAAAATTCCTATGACTGCCTTACCTGTTTTGGGCGTAGAATCCTTGTTAACAATTACAATCACGAAAACATCCTTGCAAATCTCGTTAAACTACTAGAATCAGTATAGCATATTGTCTAAGTTCACGGAAATGACTAGCCGTGTTCGTGTTACTATCTTTCCTATTTCTAAATCCTTGTTAAACTACTAGAATCACGGAAATAGCCTTGCAAACGTAGAATCATGACAGTTAATCCTCATACTCCACAGATATAACTAGTCGTGTTACTGTGAGGGTCTTTCCTATTTGTGGATCCTTGTTAAACTCCTAGAATCATGAAAACACCCTTGCAAACTTCAGTAGTTACCACCAGGACTTATTGAATGCAAAAGACGAGGCAACTCAGTAACTCCCACTACAGCCTGTTAGACCAGCAAGAGACAGCACCATCTAATGTTTAGAAATACGCTCTTTGGCACGAGAGAAAACATCACTGCGTTGCTGCGTCCCTTGGTATCACACTCTCGATAAGTTTGAAGACTCCTACCCTCTTTAGACCCCTCTCATCTACCCCTCTTCCCCTCACCTCTCCCCTCTCTCCCTTTCCCTAGCCTCTCATCTCTTCCTCCCTCTCTCTCTCTCTCTCTCTCTCTCTCTCTGTCCTCCCTTCCCTGATGCCTCGTGCTGCCTCTTAAACACGTCCCTGCCTCTCACCTCCTCGCGGCCGCTCCAGTCTATCGCCTATTTGTCCCGAAGGTGGCGCTGACGGAGGATTAGATGCGTAAGAATGGCTCTCTCTCTCTCTCTCTCTCTCTCTCTCTCTCTCTCTCTCTCTCTCTCTCTCTCTCTCTCTCTCTCTCTCTCTCTCTCTCTCTACGTTCCACTGCATCATCTGAACCGACTTTCTAATCCCCTTCTGTCTCCTCTGCTTGTGAGAAATGTCCGTCAGCCTTTCTTCTCTTCTCCTCTCTCCTCTCTTCTATTTTTCCTCATTTTCTACCTTATCTCCCGTTCTTCTTTCCCTCCTTTCTTTCCTTCTCTTCTCTTTCTCTCCCTCTTCCCTTTTTTTCTATCTTCCTACGCTATCTCTATCTCTTATTTCCTTTTTTTTCTCTCTCTTCTTTTGTTACTCTTCTCCCCTCCCGTCTTCTCTTTCTCCCCATTCCACCTTTCCTTCTTCCTTCCTTCCTCCTCCTCTTCCTCCTCCTCCTCCTATTTTTTTTTCTCTTCTTCCCTTCCTCGCTCTCTGTCTCCCTATCTATATCCACCTTCCTCCTTTCCTCCCTTTCTATTTCCTCTCTCTCTCTGTCTCTGCTTCTCCTTCCCTCCCCTTCTCCCTTCATTCACCCCTCTTACCTCCCTATCTATCTCTCCCTCCCTCCTCCCTCCCTCTACAAGTACTTTTTTTTCCCCTCCATACCTCCTCCCCTCTTACCTCCCTTCCTCTCCTCCCTACCTATCGCTCCGCCTCTTCCCTATTTCCCTCCCTCCCTACCTCTGTGTACGAGTACTTCTCTCCCTCTCCCTCTCCCTCTCTATCCTCCCTGTCTTGCTCCTCTCACGCCCCGTCTGCCGCGCCTCACTTACTCTCACTCACACACACACTCAACCCTGAAGCACGACTGTTGGTGGTCGAGAGAGAGAGAGAGAGAGAGAGAGAGAGAGAGAGAGAGAGAGAGAGAGAGAGAGAGAGAGAGAGAGAGAGGTCATAGGACAGCTTAATCTAAATACAATAAACTACGTATATAAAAAAAATTAAATAAATTTTTCAAGGTAGCAATTAAAGTAAAAATCAATTATCTTTACTGTTCATTTGGAGTCCCTTGATGTATTGCAGCGTCTGTATATATATGTGTATGTGTTTTTGTAAAGCATTCAGCACAACTATTACTAATTGATCTATTTTATCTATTTATTATGTTACGTGTAAGGGGAGCGCTGGCCAAGGGCAACAAAAAGGCTGGAAAAGAAAGGCCTCAGTTGAAGGTGCCACCTCCCAAGGAGTACGGTGAAAAAAAAAGGTTACCCCCCAAAATTATGCAAAAAATATTAAAAAACGTAAACATAAATGGTAATACAACTGAGTAGAAGTAAAGGACGAAGAAAAAAATAATAGCAAATGAAGGAAGATAGGGAAGATAGGAAACGTGTGTGTGTGTGTGTGTGTGTGTGTGTGGATGAGAAGCACTTACCTCTTCTTTCAGTCCCTTCGCTACGTTGTTCTTCTCTTATTTCTCCTTATCTTCTCCTCTTAAACTCTTGAAACTCTTATCTCTCTCTCTTTATTATCTCTCTCTGAATTCTCTTATCTCTCCTTATACCGCCTTGAACTCTTAAACTGTTACCTCCCTTTCAACTCACTCTCTCTCTCTCACAAACTCTTATCTCTCTTTAAACTCTCCTCTTACTTTCTTCTTAAACTCTTAAATTCCTTACTTCTGTTTAAACTCTCCTCTTATCTCTTAAACACAGATTGTCCTCTTGAATTTTTCTCTTAAATAAAATATCCTCTTATTTCTTCAATCTCTCTTCTTATTTTTTCCTTATAACCTCTTCTTAAACTCAACACTTTTATCTCTCTCTCTTTCAAATCTCCTCTTATCTTTCCTCCTCCCTTGCGCTCTCGGATTCTTTACCCCTCTTTGAACCGTCCTCTTAAACTCTCAAACTTCTATCTCTCTTTAAATCCCTCTTATTTCTTCTATACTCGTGAAATCTCCTCTTTAAACCACCTCTTATTCTTATCCCTCTTGAAACTCCTCTTTTATAAATTGTACGTATGTTAGTTCTTATGGCTTCAAATAAGTATCGGTGTGTGTGTGTGTGGTGTGTGTGTGTGTGTGTGTAATTCTGGGTCGTGCAGAGGCGGTGGTGGTCGTGTCAGGGTCGTGAGTGTGTGAATTAGCGCCGTCGTGATTAGATAGTTAGTGTCATAGAGAGAGAGAGAGAGAGAGAGAGAGAGAGAGAGAGAGAGAGAGAGAGAGAGAGAGAGAGAGAGAGAGAGAGAGTTTATGATCTGAAGTTTTGTTATTAGTATTTGTTTTGTTCTTTTATTTTCTCTTTCGTTTCTATTGTTTTTGTTTTCTTCAGAAGCTCCACTTTTGTCTGGGGGTGTGTTTCTTTTTCTCTTTCTCTTTGTTTCTTTCTTTCTTTCGTTCGTTTGTTCGTTTTCTTTCTCTGGTTCATTCGCTCTTTCCTATTTATTTTCGTGTTCTTTCCATTTTTTTTTTAGCTAATATTATTTATCTTTCTTTCTTTCTTTATGTCTGTCTGTCTGTCTGTCTGTCTGTCTGTCTTTCTTTCTTTCTTTCTTTCTTTCTTCCTTCCTTTCTTTCATTCTATTTTTTTTATGCCATGAATGACTATTCTCTCTCTTTTCTCTCTTCCTCTCCTCTATTTCTTTGGTTCTTTCTTCCTTTCTTTTTTTTGTTCTTTCTTGACCTTTCTTTTGTGTCCCTAAATGAACCATCTTTCTCCTTCTTTTTCCTTCCTCTCTTCCTTCCTTCCTTACTTTCTTCCCTCTTCTTTTTCTCTCAATTTTCTCGGGACACGTAAAAAACTAAATTCATTCTAAAGAAAAAAAAAAGGACAAAATATATTCAATGTTTTTTATTTACATGCAATTTGCGAGCTCAGGTTATGAAGGGGAAAAATATTGTATAGGATAAGGTAACTTTGATTAATTGGAAAAGTTTCCCCTGCCAACAAGAAAAAAAAAAAAAAGGGAACGTTTCATGGCGGCGACGGCTCTCAACTTTGTGATTAAAGCGATCATTTTCATACTCTTCTTTTCTTCCTCCTTTTTTATTTGTCATTTTATTTGTATTATTTCAATTTCCTACTTTTTTTCACGACGAGGAGCGATATTTCATGTGTGTGTGTGTGTGTGTGTGTGTGTGTGTGTGTGTATGTATTTATGGTAGTAGTAGTAGTAGTAGCAACAGTTGGTATTAGTAGTAGTAGTAATATCAATAGTAAGAGCAATAGTAAAAGCTTTTGGAGAATAAATATTATCCCTGAGCCTCGCGTCTGGCAAAAGTTGAGCACACTTTTTGGGCGATGTTCTCTAAAAGTTTCGTTCCTTCAGCCATTACTCCGCCTAACTTTCGTTCCCTCAGCCTTGTCCGCGCTCAGGATTTTAAATTAACTCCCTAAACAAATAAAGAAAGAAAGGAGTGGAGCAAGAAAGGAAGGAACTGGGGCGGCAGGGAACCACGGCAAAGAGAAATACAAGGGAAACGGGGCAGACAGAAATACAAGGGAAACTGGGCAGACAGAAATACAAGGGAAACGAGGCAAACAGAAATAGAAAGGAAACTGGACAGACAGAAATACTGAGCGTTTCAAGATGGACCTGATTTGAAACTTGCTATATCTCTGCAGTTACGAAGCGACCACAAATAAAAACACGCTATTTAAAAAGCAGGAGGATTAAACTTAAGATAAAAGGCAGAAAATTAAGCTTCAGACAGCAGGGAGAAAGGAAGCTCACGGCATATCTTTGTTGTAAGACTCCTGTACATTTGAATCATTTCACGAGTACCTCACCTCCACCACTATCATTATTACTATTCACACGAGAGTCCTTAGACAGTGACAAGGAAGTAAGGACGACAAAAAAAAATATACACACTACATACTTTTGCTTACGAATTTTCTCTCCCTATGCA
>NC_087162.1:26680447-26797947 GCF_035594125.1 Scylla paramamosain | reverse complement strand
AAGTATTGATAGATATGTAGTAAAACTGGTGTGCGTACAGAATGAAATGGTGAATACAAGGAAGAAAATTGTGATGGTGAAAAAATTATACCAATGAATAAAATACGTGATAATACAGAAATTAAAAAAACGACAATAGTAAAAAGAAAGGGAAGCACAAAAACAACAAGAACAACAATAGTAATAATAATAATAATGATGATAATAATAATAATAGATACTTAGATAAAATTAGTAGAGAGAATAGAATAGTAGACAGAACAGCAAGTCAGTATAGGTGAAATAAGTTAACAGAAGAAGAAGAAGGAAAAGGAAAAGGAGAAGAAGAAAAACAAGAAGGAAAAAAGAAGACGAAGAGGAGGAGGAAGAGAAACAACAATAACAACAATAAGAATGAAAAAAACAAATCATACGAAAATAGAAGTAACTTTGTGTGTGTCTGTCTGTCTGTATGTATATCTATCTGTCTGTCTGTCTGTCTGTCTGTCTGTCTGTCTGTCTGTCTGTCTGTCTGTCTGTCTATCTGCAAACCGCCGCAGGACAACACGATCACAATACTTCCTCATAATGCAGGTCGACCCAGGTAGCCCGTCCCATTGTCCCGCTTGATGGAGAGAGAGAGAGAGAGAGAGAGAGAGAGAGAGAGAGAGAGAGAGAGAGAGAGAGAGAGAGAGAGAGAGAGAGAGAGAGAGAAGGGATATACAAGTGGCCACCAACATCATCTGGAAGGGAAGAAAGGAAGAATGAAAATAAGGAAGGAAGAAAAGCAGGAAGATCTCGGAAGTAAACAGAGAGAGAGAGAGAGAGAGAGAGAGAGAGAGAGAGAGAGAGAGAGAGAGAGAGAGAGAGAGAGAGCAACTGAAGAAGAAGAAGAAACCAAACTGAGTGACGAGAAACAGAAATAATTTGAGAAAAGAAAAAAATTAAAGACTGAAAATAATGACGAAGGAAATGATGCGAAAACGTGACGCGAAGGACGAGAGAGAGAGAGAGAGAGAGAGAGAGAGAGAGAGAGAGAGAGAGAGAGAGAGAGAGAGAGAGAGAGAGAGGAGGTGAAGCATGAAGGTGAATTGGGTGGGGAAGGAAAGAAGGGAAAGAGATGGAGGAAGAGAGAAAGGGTGGAGTGAGAAAGAGCAGAGGGAAAAGTGAATGAGGTGGAACGCAGAGAGAGAGAGAGAGAGAGAGAGAGAGAGAGAGAGAGAGAGAGAGAGAGAGAGAGAGAGAGAGAGAGAGAGAGGTAAGAGAAGGCATGTGGTGGGCGGGGCTGAGTAACACAAAATATAAGAAAATGAATATAAGGGAAGTGATGAATAAGAAAGAAACTCGATAGGAAGGAAAGGCAGGTTTTAGAGAAGCCAAGAAGGTAAGAGACGAGATTTCAAGGTAGTGTTTGTAAAGGTAAAGGTTTAAGGGAAGATTGACGTATAAGGGGTCAGGTGGAAGGGAAGCTATGAGGGTGTAAGGGAAAGGTAAGACGGAAGGGTGTGGATATAAAGAGAAATTCGAAGTGGGGGTTTAAAGTATCAAGGTCTGGTACAAGGAGGAAGGTGTAAAGGGATTGTCTGGGTAATTTACAACAGCAGGTGGGAGAAGTAATTGGTTATTTGTAATTGCAAGCTTAATGGAAGTGTTATTTTCTATACTTCTCTTACTCTTTCTCCTCCTTTTCCTCCTCCTCCTCCTCCTCCTTCTTCGTATCCTCATCTTTCTGTTCTTCTCCCTTATTCTCTCATTTTTATTTATTTTTTTTATTATTATTATACTTTTTTATCATTGTTCTCCTTCGCCTTATCATCATCATCATCATCATCAATCATCATCATCATCATTATCATCATCATCATCCGAATTCTCACCATCATCATTATCCAACTGTTCTTCCTCTTCCTCTTATCTTTAATGCTTTCCTCCTCCTCCTCCTCTTCCTCCTCCTCCTCCTCCTCCTCCTCCTCCTCCTCCTCCTCCTCCTCCTCCTCCTCCTCCTCCTCCTCCTCTTCTTCTTCTTCTTCTTCCTCCTCCTCATTTTTTTATCTTATCCTTGATGCTCTTTTTCTCCTCCTCCTCCTCCTCCTCCTCCTCCTCCTCCTCCTCCTCCTCCTCCTCCTCCTCCTCCTCCTCCTCCTCTTCCTCATCTTTTTTTATCTTATCCTCCTCCTCCTCCTCCTCCTCCTCCTCCTCCTCCTCCTCCTCCTCCTCCTCCTCCTCCTCCTCCTCCCAGGCGAGTGACATTCACCATTATTATCGCGTCAGAAATTGGTCCTGAAAATGAGATTGGTCTTGTGTAAGAAGTTGCTGTGAGTGAGACTTTTTGGCCATCACCATGAGAGAGAGAGAGAGAGAGAGAGAGAGAGAGAGAGAGAGAGAGAGAGAGGAGGAGGCGGGGGACCACAAACCGCATCTCCTCTCTCTCTCTCTCTCTCTCTCTCTCTCTCTCTCTCTCTCTCTCTCTCTCTCTCTCTCTCTCTCTCTCTCTCTCTCTCACCGCAAAAGATCACTGTCATCTTCTTCTTAAGGGAAAAACGATATTCCATCCGCAGAGAGAGAGAGAGAGAGAGAGAGAGAGAGAGATGGTCCGAGAGTCTTCACTAAGCGCTTTTGTCAACTCTAATGTAAATAGAAGTAAATAGAAGTTAATAGATTAATGAATAAATAAATCAGTAAAATGAAATCAAACATTTTTAGCAACTCCAGCACCAAGCAATTCAAAGCATAACGAAAATACACAAACGAATCAACAAACCTTCTTATTTTTCGCCCACAAAACCATCCATTTTATTTATTTTTCCCAATTAGCCTCGAAATAGGAGACTGATATGATAAAGGCCTCCTCATGAGTTCACCTCCCGCCTGTGATCATAACAAATTATAGATACAAAGATAATTCATAAACGCGGCAATGAAAGGCCTTCTTGGTGATTGCGGTATTAATGACACGCCTTTTATAATGAGACTTAGACCAGTATTTTGAAACGCTTTTGCTTTTTCTCCCACCACGACTGTTTTCGGAGGTCACAGAGATGATTAACCGGGTTCTCAAGCGTGTTTCTCCTTTTAATAATGTAGAAATCTTGTTAACCGTAAAAAAAAAAAAAAAAATCACCCTTAAAAACCCGTGTAGCTTCACCGACAGTAGTGAAGATGTGGCGCAGAAGTGTTTCAAAATACGATCCTTAACGCGAGAGTCGTAAATATTATGCCTTGTTATTGCAGACTAATATACTGCGTGGTACGTCGCTTCAAGGGCGCGGGATGTAGTCACTGGAGAAACACTGTGCATGAGAGGAGGGTTGTATTGTCGATGGTGGTAGTGGTGGTGGTGGTAGCTCGCAGAAGTGCTTGAGAATCTTGTCCATAATAGGATAACTTTACTGCAGGTCACGTGATGCTGGCTAGTCCTTGTCACTGCCATGGTATCTGTGCCGCCCTTGACCTGAACTGTTCCCAAAAGAAGAGCATTAAGACAAAGATTATCCAAGCCTGCGACGCACCACACCCCACCACATCTGTAGCGACAATAGACTCGTGAACCCTCAGCTCGTGTCTAGCGCAGTGGTAGTCAAGGGTCCTCGCTACAATCCATTACCCTTCATACCTTCATTCCGCGAGCCGCTGCCGAGGTTCATCCCAGTGTTTACGATCTAGAGGAGAATAAAACTGCGCCCTCCATTTAGTGTTGGCAGCGGGACTCGACAAGGGGAGGGAGTGCACGAGTGGATTCCTACCGCACGCTTGTTTAGAATGGCTTAGCGTGTGCGTGTGTGTGAGAGAGAGGGAGATGGGGGTGGGAGGAGGGACAGAAGTATAAGTACGAGATGATGAAGAAGAAAAAGAAGATGAAAGGAAATATAAAAGATCGAGAAATGCAGAAAGAAATCATACACCAACAAAATAAGAGAGAGAGTTGAAACGAAAAAAATAAAATAAAGTAAAGCACAGTACAAAAAATAAATAAATAAATAAACAAACCGTACAAAAACTAACAAAAAAAAAGACGAAAAGAAACAGAAAATAGGAGATAACCAAAATAGATAACCAGAGAGAGAGAGAGAGAGAGAGAGAGAGAGAGAGAGAGAGAAAACAGGTGCCCCAGAAGCGGTTTCCACAGTCTTTCTCTTATCTGGAGTGGTCATCTTTCAGGCCCGCCTCGTGAAAGCCTTTGCCTGTTGTCTGAGGAAGGGGGAGAGAAGGAGAGGAATGGAGGAAGAACGGAGGGTGGTAGTGATGGTGGTGGTGATGGTGGTGATGGTGGTGGTGGTGTCAGAAGCCGCTAAGAAGAAAGCCTACCTCCTCCTCCTCCTCCTCCTCCTCCTCCTCCTCTGTTTATCTTAAAAGTTGTTAGTTACGATTGGTTTCCAGGCAGCTGTGCACAACGTCGACTTAAGTTCCGTTGCCGTTTGGTTATCGTAAGTGATTCCGTGTTATTGTTTATCTTTCTCTGCCTTCTCCTGCTTCTGTTTCTGTTTCTCTTTCTTCCTCTACTTCTTCTTTTTCTTCTTTTTTTTCTTTTCACTTATTCGATTCCAACTCCGGCTTCTTGTTTTTGCTTCTCTTCCTCTTACACATCATTAATTCAGTTCCCTCGCCTTCTTTTTTTATTTTTTTCTTCTTTCTTCCTCTCCCTTCACTAATTTTCCACCTCCCTCCTCCTCCTCCTCCTCCTCCTCCTGTTTTCATTCTTCCTTCTCTCGGTGTTATTCTTATTCGTCTTCTTCTCATTCTTATTATTCAGCATTAACATATCCTTCTCTTCTTCCTCCTTATCTTCCTTCTCCTCCTCCTCCTCCTCTTCCTCCTCCTACTGCTTTCATTCTTCCTTCTCTTGGTTTTATTCTTATTCGCCTTCCTCTCATTCTTATTCCTACTCTACTAACACCTCCTCCTCCTCCTCCTCCTCCTCCTCCTCCTCCTCCTCCTCCTCCTCCTCCTCCTCCTCCTCCTCCTCAGCTAATACCACCCCCATTCCTCTTCCCTCACCACCTCAACCCACCACCCACCCACCCAAAAACGACCTACCAAGTCTCGCCTCTTACCTACATACATACTACGTACTAGTGGGAAGCAACAACACAACACGGGGACTTTCACGACCCTATTGAGCGGCGCCGCCTTTCCGCTACGGGTTCTTGTCTCCGGCAGAAGTCGTGCCTGTTTCTGGGAGTCTTCGCCCTCCGCCGCTCCATTGTCTCGCGGGAACCCAGGGCAGCCAGGGTCATGTTAACGCGTTCACGGTCTGTTCGACGGAACGTACAGAGAGGTAGAAGCGGCTGGGTGCGTGGGAGTGAGTCAGGCCCACTTTGCTCTCTTCTCTCGTTCTTTCGATCGCCATGACTAATTTCAAAGGCCACAGAGATAATTAGCTGGGTTCTCAAAAGGGTTTCTCCTATTGATAATGTAGAAATCTTGTTAATCTGTCACTATAACCGTAGAATCACCCTTAAAAACCCGTGTAGCTTCTTTGACTAGGGCCTTTTGAGTGTCGTGGAGGTGCGGCGTAGTGTTTCAGAATGCGCTCCTTAGAGTGTATGTGTGTGTGTGTGTGTGTGTGTGTAGATGGGTGTGTGTGTGTGTGTGTGTGTGTGTGTGTAGATGGGTGTGTGTGTGTGTGTGTGTGTGTGTGTAGATGGGTGTGGTACGAGATGGCTTGAAAGTTGGAGGATTAACAGAGGATTGTAAAGAGAGGAAGGTAGGGTTGGAAAAGATGTGGATTCTTGGTGGGAATTGGTGTGTTATGTGGTGCGTGGGTGGGGAGAGAGGGTGGATGGAGGAGGAGGGAAGGAGAGAGGTAAGGAGGGAGGGAAGGAGAAAGAAAGGGAGAGAGCTATTAGTTTATTTTACTACTATTATTACTACTTCAACTACTACTACTACTACTACTACTACTACTACTACTACTACTACTACTACTACTACTACTTGCCGAGAGAGAGAGAGAGAGAGAGAGAGAGAGAGAGAGAGAGAGAGAGAGAGAGAGAGAGAGAGAGAGAGAGAGAGAGTTAAAAAAAAAGTCTTACCACCACCACCACCACCACCATCAACTTTGACCTCATTCTTATTTTTATGCTGGGAGTAATTGACAAGTTTTTAATAGTCTTCCGGAGATTAAAGCTTCTGGTCTGTGCCTCGCCCGCATATTTGCCTCACTCGCCTCTTTGCCTCACACTGCTCTGTATCTCATCTTCTCTACATCTCCTCCTCCTCTTCTTCTTTTGCTTCATACACCTCTTCTTCTTCTTCTCCTTCTTCTTCTTCTTCTTCTTCTTCTTCTTCTTCTTCTTCTCTTTGCATCACACACCTCTCTGCATCTCCTCTTCTATTTCTCTCTCTCCACTTCTTCACGGACTTCTGCATCTTCTCTTACCTGCCTCTCTTCTTCTTCACTTTCCTCTTTTCTTTGTAACCCTATGTAACGCTATGTAACTCTCCATCTCCCTCCCCATGATTACTCAACGCCTCATTCACCTTATTTACTTCAAGTCTGTCTTCTTTCCCCTTCCTCCTTTCCTCTTACTCGTCATTAATTTTCTTTCTCAAACTTTCCTTCCCTTTTTTCAGTGGTCTCTCTCTCTCTCTCTCTCTCTCTCTCTCTCTCTCTCTCTCTCTCTCTCTCTCTCTCTCTCTCTCTCTCTCTCTCTCTCTCTCTCTCTCTCTCGTGTTTGGATATATATTGCATTTTATTTATCTTTTTATTTTATTTTATTTATTTATTTACTTATTAAGGTGCACGTTTGAAAATTTTACTGTGTGAGTGGAATTCTTGCTCTTTTTTTCAGATTTGGTATGGATTAATCTGTTTTTAGTTAGTTAAGATAATCAGTTAATTTAGTTAGAGTCTGTTAGGTAGTTAGGCAGTCGGTCAGTCAAACAAATAGGTTGTCAGTCAGTCGGTCAGTTGGATTGATACTTACTTAATCAGTCACTCAGTCATTCAGTCACCCAGTTATTCTCGCACTCACTCACTCACTCTTGCAACACACACACACACACACACACACACACACACACACACACACACACACACATGCCGGCTTGTAATTAAAACACAGGCCGGGGAGAGGAATGCTGTAATATCTGGGCGGCACCATTACACCACGGAGCGGGAAGCATTGCAAGCGTTCTTTTAAGATTAATGACGCACTTTTGCGCTTTTTAAGACTCAAGCTTATGTGAACTTTGGATTGTTTTGTTCTTGTTTTGCTTACTTTTTTCATTTTTTTTTCATTATTTCTTCTTTTTTGAGGCGTTTTATTGTTTTATTTTCGTGTTTTTGTTTTTTTGTTTTTAAGATTACTGATGCACCTTTTGGCTTCTTGCTCATGCGGGTTTTTATAATTTTTTTTTTCTTTCTCTTCGTTTCTTTTTTTTTTCCTTATCCTTCACTTGCTTCCTGTATTTTCTTTTATTAGTTTTTTTTTATCTTTTATTTTGTTTGCGCTGTTATTTATTTATTTATTATTCTTTTTGTTTTTTTTTTTGCTCTGTTTTGTTATTATTATTTGTTTGCTTTGCTTTGAGACTCGCTAAAAACCTCTCTCTCTCTCTCTCTCTCTCTCTCTCTCTCTCTCTCTCTCTCTCTCTCTCTCTCTCTCTCTCTCTCTCTCTCTCTCTCTCTCTCTCTCTCTCTCTCTCTCTCCCCCAAACCCTCTATCTTACCCTAACTCTTTCACCTTAACTCTCTCCCACTCTCAACTCTCCCATTGTTCCGTGACTCACGACTCACGCGCGATTCACGACTCACGCTGGCCGCCACGAACACTGTCTTGGAAATAGAGCAGATTAACTCCCTCCCTTCCTCGCAATCTCAGGTATCTGCCGCTGTATATAAAGTGGTCGCTTATGCACCCGCCCTCGAGACCTGAGGTGGTGGTGGTGGTGGTGGTTGGGAGGTACTTACTTATGTATGTTCTCTGCTCTCTTTATCTCGACTCATTAATGCCGCTTAGTGATGGTGGCTGTGTACAAGCGCGGGATTAAGTTAATTTTCTATAATGGGTGTTTTTTTTTTATAGGGGTTTGGTATATTTATTAGCAGTAGTTGTAGTAGTAGTAGTAGTAGTAGTAGTAGTAGTAGTAGTAGTAGTAGTAGTAGTAGTAGTTCTTGTTGTTGTTGTTGTTGTAGGTTAATATCGTTTAATTATTGTAGTTGTGTATGTATATATATTTATATGTATTTTATATAAGGTTACTTCTTTGTGTGTTAATTTTGTACTTTGTGGTTTGTTTTGTTCGTTTTTTTTTTTTTCGCTCTGGACTTGGATGTTTCCTCTCAAAACATATTAATTTTCTTAACTGCTTCTAATGTAGTTGTAAAATCAAACTAATTGTTACATGTGGATTTGTTCATTTTTCATTACATTTTTTATTCCTTTCTTGTTCTTTTCTTTTATCGTCGTTATTAAATTAGAGTTATTTGATGGCAAGCTGTGTAGAGTCTTGGAATTAATTTCACTGCGAGCTGTAAGAGAAGTTTTTCCGGTCTTTGGTACGTTTTTGGGCTTTTTCCCTTTTCTTTAATTCGCTTCTCTTATTAATGTTCCTAAGTGCCCCTCGTATAATATCAGGATTAATATAATTGCAAGATTTACGTTTCTTTATTTTTTTTTAAGTCTTCTCGTACGTTTTGGGCTGTTTATTAACCTTTATTGTTATTGTTATTGTTATTCGACTAATGCTGTGTAATGCCTGTGGTAGTGTGCTGTCTTACGTGAACGCTAACCGCTAAAGATAAGGAATTTTAAAGTGCTTCTCATTTATATTTTTTGGAGCAATTTCTTTTTTTTTTTTCTCTATTGTCGTTGTTACGAGACTAATGTTGTTTAATGCCAGTGGTGTGTTTAGTCTTAATATCTGTGTTACTTGTAGTTAAGAGTCGCTGGATGAACTTAGCCGTCAAAGATACGGGATTTTTTTTTAAGTATTTCTCACGTATAATTAGGGATATCTCTTAGTCATTTCTTATATATATTTTTTTTTATGGGGAATTCTCTCTCTCTCTCTCTCTCTCTCTCTCTCTCTCTCTCTCTCTCTCTCTCTCTCTCTCTCTCTCTCTCTCTCTCTCTCTCTCTCTCTCTCTCTCTCTCTCTCTCCAGCCTAACCCCACCATAAACACACACACACACACACACACACACACACACACACACACACACACACACACACACACACACACACTGAGAAGGTCATGTACCGAAGCCATTAATTAGATCAGGGGTCACGAAGGGTGTGTGTGTGTGTGTGTGTGTGTGTGTGTGTGTATGTGTGTGTGTGTGGCGGGACTCTCTATAGTACTGTAGTATTAGGCCTCGTGTTCTTTCCCGTCTATGCCTATTAGTTTTGTGGTAGTGGTGGTGGTGGTGGTGGTGGTGGTGGTGGTGGTGGTAGTGGTGGTGGTGATGGTGGTGGTGGCATTTGTCTAATGCCTTCCTCTTCGTAATTGCTTCCTCCTCCCATATCCCACGAAGAGAGAGAGAGAGAGAGAGAGAGAGAGAGAGAGAGAGAGAGAGAGAGAGAGAGAGAGAGAGAGAGAGAGAGCGTTCATCATCATTAAAGGATTATTAAAGTGTTACAAGAACAAGAACAAGAACAAGAAAAGAAATAGATAAAGAAGAAGAAGAAATAGATAAAGAAGAAGAGGTTTATATGAAATAAAAAAAAATTAATGATACTAATTAATTAAGTGATATATGGGTGGAAAGAGAGAGAGAGAGAGAGAGAGAGAGAGAGAGAGAGAGAGAGAGAGAGAGAGAGAGAGAGAGAGAGAGAGAGAATGTCTGAGGAGGAAAAAATAGAAGAGATGAATATTGGTAGCTGGAAATATAGAAGAGGAAAAGGAGGAGGAGGAAAAAGAAGATAAAATGAAGGAGGAGGAAGAAGAGGGTGAGTTGACAAGACAGAATGGACCATAACACACAACCCGGTCACCCTCGCTAACCTACAGTCACCCTAACCTAACCGCCACGCCCACAGCCCACGCCCACGACCTCCGAGCCTTGGAAACATAATATACTCTCTCTCTCTCTCTCTCTCTCTCTCTCTCTCTCTCTCTCTCTCTCTCTCTCTCTCTGAAGACGGAAAAATGAAGAAAAACAAGATAACTAATGAGAAAAGAAAACATTGAAGTGAGAATCATGCAAAAAAGCAGAGAGAGAGAGAGAGAGAGAGAGAGAGAGAGAGAGAGAGAGAGAGAGAGACAGAGAGGGAGACAGGGGGAAAGCCACCAGGTGTGTGGCGTGATAATGAACAGGTAGAAGGTGTGGGAGAGGTTGGAGAACAGGTGTGGAGTGGCGGAGGAAGGCAGACAATCAGGGACAGGTGACAGGTGTGGGAAAATTGATATAGATGACAGGTGAAGAGTGACAGAGAGAGAGAGAGAGAGAGAGAGAGAGGTTTATTTCTATAGGTTGTTATGGTAATTATGACCGACTCTCTCTCTCTCTCTCTCTCTCTCTCTCTCTCTCTCTCTCTCTCTCTCTCTCTCTCTCTCTCTCTCTCTCTCTCTCTCTCTCATGACCTTTGTAGAGGAAACACCTCCACCACCACCACCACCACCACCACCACCACAACTATCACCACCACCACAGCTTCCTCCTCCTCTTCCCTTCCCTCAACGGTTTCCGCATACATGCTTACTGGTGTCTTCCTCCTCCTCCTCCTCCTCCTCCTCTCTTTCTACTCTTAACCCAAGTAATTGTTTTTGTTACGTCTTCTTCTTCTGGTTCTCGTTTTCATGCTGTTGTTGTTGTTGTTATTGTTTCTTCTTCTTCTTCTTCTTCTTCTTCTTTTTCTTCTTCTTCTACTACAACAACAATAACAACAACAACAACAATTACTACTACTACTACTACTACTACTACTACTACTACTACTACTACTACTACTACTACTACTACTTTTTTCCTCCTCTTCGACTTTTTATTGTTCTTATACTCCCTTACCATCCTCCTCCTCCTCCTCCTCCTCCTCCTCCTCTTCCTCCTCCTCCTCCTCCTCCTCCTCCTTCTGGGGACCACCAAACATCTTCATTAAACCTTATGAGGGATAATTACACCTGTATTTACCTTGATTATTGCCTACCTGGTGAGAGAGAGAGAGAGAGAGAGAGAGAGAGAGAGAGAGAGAGAGAGAGAGAGAGAGAGAGAGAGAGAGAGGGTGGGGGGGCGAGCGGGAGTGTGTGTTATTTGCTTTCCTATACACCTCTCTCTCTCTCTCTCTCTCTCTCTCTCTCTCTCTCTCTCTCTCTCTCTCTCTCTCTCTCTACATGGCGCCAGATATATGGACATTATTATAGATGTTTACCTCTCTTGTTTGGCAGAAGATTCACGGGCAATGCAAACCATATTTCTTCTTGTCTTTTATCTCTTTTTTTTTCGTTTTTTTTTCCGTCCTTTTCCCATCCATTGGTACAGCGATAAATTTCCCTCCCTTTCCTGCCTCCCTTTCTCCCTTCTCTCATTTGTCTGCCTTGTTTTTGTTCTCATTGTCCTTCATTTGTTTTTGTTTTGTTTTTTTTATCATTCATTGTTTCCTCCTTGTGTCGTTCGTTTGTTTTGTTTGTCTTTTTTTTTTTGTTTTTCCTCCCTCGTTTGTGTCTTCAATCGCTCTGTTTTTTTTTCTATAGTTCTATTTTCTTTTTTTTCTCTTCTATCTTTCTCTTCCCTTCTATCTTTCTTTCTCTGTTCCTTCTATTGCTTGTTCCTTGTCCTTATTTCCTCTCATTCGTGTTTTCTCTCGTTCATTCTTTCTGTTTTACTTCCTCTCTTTCTCTGACTTTCTTTTTCCCCGTATCTTCCTTTCTTTCTCATTCCCTCCCTTTTTCTTCATCCAGCATCCTCTTTCCCTCTATTTTCCCTTCTATCTCCCTTCCTTTTCTCCTCCATTCATGTTTGTTTTCGTCTCTCTCTCTCTCTCTCCTCTTCCTTCATTCACTTTATCTATCCCTCTCATATCTCTCCTTTTCTTCCACCAGTTTCTCTTTCCCTGTTTTCTTCTCTCTTCTTTTCCTCCTTCCCTCCTTTACCTCTTTTCCTCCTTTTGTTTCTCTGTCATTTCTTCCTTCCATTCTTCTTACTTTCTTTATCTCAATTTTTCTTCCTTATTCTTCCTATTTTACTCTCTTTCCCTCTTCCTCTAATCAGTTTTTTTGTCTATCCCCCTCCTTCTTTCTTCTAATTCCTTTTTTTTTTCGTTCTTCGTCTGTTACTTCACATTCTTCTTTCTACCTTCCTTCCCTCTTCCAATTTTTCTACTTTGCTCATCCTCCCTCTCTTCATCTTCCCTCTGGTTCCTTCATATTCCCCTCATTTATATCTGCTTCAACCCTCCTCCCCTCCCTCATCGCCTCGCACCCTCCCTTCCTCTCCCTCTCTCTCCATCTCTCTCTCCGTGACCACCGCCACTCATTCTTTCACTTCACGGGCACCAGGTGGTAATTAAGGTGAAAATTATCGGTTATCGCGGCGGTTTGCCCGGTAATTGAGACGGGGAGGCCTTCCTGGCGGGTCGTGGCGGGTCTTACTGGTGGGTCTTACCGCTGGCAGGGAGGCGGCAGACCCTGGGAAGAAAGGTGGTGGTGGTGGTGGTGGTGGTCATGGTGTACGTTGTGATAAAGGTACGAGTACTTTGATTGTTTTGTTACTAGTCTGTTGTTCTGTTTTAGGACGTGGTGTGGAGTAGAGGAGGTGGAGGTGTGGAGGAAGACGACTATTAAAGATAGTTGTAGTAGTAGTTGGAGGAGGCGGAGGAGGAGGAGTAAAGACAGTTGGAGTAATACGAAGGAGTAGTACGTGGTATTAGTAGTAATAGTAAGTAGTAGTAGTAGTAGTAGTAGTTGTTGTTGTTGTTGTTGTTATTGTTGTTTTTGTTGTTGTTGTTGTATCAGAAGTAGTAGTTTTTTTCATCCTTTTCTTTCTAAGTAGTCGCAGTAGTGGTTGAAAGAAAGAAAGAAAGAAAAAGAAAGAGAGACGAAAGGAAAAGAACACATCTATGTAAATCACACTACAACCAGCACACCAACACAATAACAACGAAAGACTTAACATTGCAACACACTCACACAACAAACCATACAACCATTCATTACACCGTACAAAAAAAAGTTACACACACACACACACACACACACACACACACACACACACACACATTGCGAAGCACCAGTTATGTTACAGTTTTAAATAACAAACTCACATCCTCGTATCCTTGTACCCTCGTATCCTGCTCGCTCTCCGTACCTATTGGCCGTAAATCGAGGAGGGAGAGCGGCTGGCAAACAAACAGTGACTCAGGCTCCGTGTTTTGCCCAGGTAAACACTGAAGGCAAACAGCGAGGCGTGATGATTCCAAAATTTATACCCTGGTCACGCCCTCAGTCACTGGTGATGGTGGTGGCGGTGGTGGTGATGGTGTCAGTGAGGGTACTGGTGGTGGTAGTGGTGGTGGTGAATGTGACGATTGGGATTTGCTCTCTCTCTCTCTCTCTCTCTCGGCTTCGAGAATTACTTATCGAGGTGTTAAAGTGTCACAAATGACATGACTATTAATTCACAGGCTAATAGATTCGAAACACTTTTATCTGAGTCGACCAACATCTCATTTCTAGATTCATACGCTAAAAAAAAAATCAAAATCTCTTTCCCTGAGCCAACCTACACCTTATTTCTAGGCCAGTACACTCAAATCCTCTTTCTCTGAGCCAACTAACACTTCATTTCTTCTCCTGCAGACGGACTGAACGAGGTGACGGCGGAGATGAGTCTTCAGGTGCGGCTGGTGACGGAGGCGATGCTGTTCAACTCGGTGACGGTGAGACTAGAAGACATGACGCAGGAAGCCTTCCTCTCGCCGCTCCTCTCCTACTTCGTGGACGGCCTGGCGGCGATCATCCCCTGTCCAAGAGAGAATATCTACATTTTCAATATTCAGGTAGGTTTTTTGAAGCTTGTGAATCTTTAATTCTTTTATAATCGTCAAAGGAAGTTATTGGGTGTACAAATAGTGAATACGTCTCTGTCTTCAATATTCAGGTAGATTTTCTATGTTTGTGTGTGAATGTTTGGTTGTTTTTTTTATGCTTATGAGGAAATTATTGGGTACAGAAATAGCGAAAACACAATTTGTTACGCCGCTCCCCTGAACCTGTTTCAGAGCGTTCAGGAGCAGGAAAGGATCAGAAGCCAGGCACAGACGATAGTGTGCAAACGAGTTTTGTGTTGTCTTGTGTGTGCTAAAAACTTTATCGCGGAACCTTCCACACTACGCTTGGTTGTTGTCTTAAGCTTCCTTGGGAGCAGAAGTCAGGCAAAAACAAATGTGTGTGTGTATGCTGTGTGTGGACGTGTGTTGTTACGTGTGCGCGTATGAAAGACTTTACCTCTGAGTTTTCCACACTACACTTGTTGAATATCTTAAGCTTCCTTGGGGACAGAATCCGGACCAAGACGAGTATGTGCGGGCGTGTGTTGTTTGTGAGTGTAAGTACGCAAGACCTTACCAAGGCTTCCTTAGGGATAGAAACCACGAAATCACGGTAGCCATGGTGATTCTTGCGTGTGCTGAGACGAGACATTCGTACACAGTGACTGTCAGCAAAAATCCGTTGCTTTAATAGACCCCGTAATGAGTGAGTGAATGACTGTGTGCCGGTTTTTCCAAGGTTCACTCCGCTGTGTAATCCGTTGCTGTAATTACCACCGTAACGAGTGACTTGAGACATGAGTATGTAGAAATAAGATAGGGTTCCTGAGTATGCATGTAGGATGACGTACTGCCTTTAGCTGCTCGGAAGAAAGTTACTAAGTATAATAGAAATGATAACTTAAGAATAGACATACTAGAATACATACGCAGAGAAGAAAGGGAGAAGAGGAGGCTGATTTTGTCTTTTCCGGACTACGTAACTTTTTTGAGTGACTAATGTAAAATGCCTGCAAGTTATGGCCGGTTAAGGGAAAAATCAATGTTACATAACTGTTTAAGGGATAAGCAAGTTGCCGGTGGTTAAAATAAGAATGAGAGGATTAAAGAGAATAAGAGTTATGTTACTCTGTCGTTAGTCCACAATGAGATAGAGGCAACAATCACGTGAAACAATACGACAGTTATGAAGCCTTGAACAGCTGGAACCATTATGAATTAACATGTTTCATAATTATATGTAATTGGTATAATCTAAGACACTCGCAGTTTTGTTGTCAGGTTTGATGTGCACTATATACTGTTCTTATTACACTGCTTAGAATTAACAGTAGCGTCGTGTACGAAACTTAAATGAAAGTAAAATAGCTTTGAAGGTTCAGTTTCATAATTACTTTAGTTTACCGGAGTTGTTTGGAGTCAGGTTATCAACATTGTGGACAGTCGCATACAGGATTTCAGAAAGAGGCCTCCTGCAGTGACCGAGATGAGCTGAAACAGAACACGGCAACAGTGGATGTGCTATTGGGAAAACTCTAATCCTGTACAAGCCTGAGTGATTAAAACGCAAAACTGTAATCCTGCATTTCTCTCAAGTCTTTAATCCCCAGGGAAAGGCAAAGGTTATAATGGATGGACTATGCGTATATACATATATATATATATATATATATATATATATATATATATATATATATATATATATATATATATATATATATATATATATATATATATATATATATATATATATATATATATATACGCAGCGGACAATCGTTCACACTTTACTTCTCGAATGTCATTACCTGTATTAGTTACCAGTCATTTACGAAAAAAAAAAAAAGCCAAAATTATTAGTCCTCATAGCTAGATTTTTATATTTGATATTGCAGAATCCTTAAACTTTCCTTATAAGTATGAAAACACACTCGAAAAATTCACTTTCAACACATTGTGTTGAAAGTTGAGTTACAGTACCGAAACACTGAATACGAAGGCCAGAGTTATCATGGTTATTTTTCTTATTGACGCAAAATCCTTATTTAAAATTCCTTACAATCATGAAAACACGCTTATAAATTTCATTACCTTTCACTACAGTCTGTTAAAAGTAGTCGAGTTAGTGCCGAAACACTGAATACGAAGCTAAGAGTAAACCAAGGAAGCTTACACGACTCTCGGCTCCTTGGAGTAACTAAACACTATCTCTGTTGACTCCCAAAGAAGCATAACACGAACTTCCTTGATCGGCTTCGTGAATGTCGGCTTCCCAGCATTTCATGGATTCATGGATTGCTCCGCCAGCCAAGCATGTATCCATTACGCCTTCCCATTAAGCGTTCACCAGCCCGTGTCTTCACTGTGAGAGGAAAACAAAGGCCGTGCAGAATGTGCTTTTTTTTTTTTTTTTCTTTCTTTCTTTTTTTAACTCCCTGCGTGGATCAGAGTCAAGGCGTGGCGAGGAAGCTGTACAGAATATAACGTGTCTCTTGTACTCGTGGAACTACGTGGAATTGATTCAAGGTGAGGACGCTGTGCAAATCTGATCACTGGTGTCTATTGTACTCCCTGCGCGGATCTGAGTGGAGATCAAGAAAGCCGTAGCGAGATGATATGGTGGCGGCGCGCGGTGGGCTGGTATGTTGAATGGCGCGGTAACCCAAGGAACTCAATGAAAGAACAAATTTATAGACCAGAGCGAGAAATGTACGCAATCCTTGCACAATGGGAAAGGCACATAATGACTGACATAACGTTAGTAAACTACTGAAATTGATGTGATGAAGGTAATGAAAGTGGTGTTCAGATGGCTTGTGTGTAAAGTTATTTATCCTATTTTTTAGCGACCGGATGAATTAAGTAATGTTCAGATTATTTTTTCATATCCATACTTTTCCATAGTTACTTACAACCTTTTAAAACACTTCTTGTCAATGCAAATTCTCTTAAATCGTTCTGTATCCTACAATATATAAAAATAATCCTCCAAACTCCATCCAGCATCTAAAGCTTAAACCACTTGGGGTAGTTACTGATCATACCCTGACTCTAGCTGTGTTAACGGCCTCGTGTGTCTGCCCGCAGGATGACACAGACGTGGAGTCCCGCATCCTAAACGTGAGCTTCTCGGCCAAGCGTCCTGACGTGCCCGGGGAGGAATTCTATCAACCACAGTTCTTGAGGGAGCGTGTCTACCTCCACAGGGCAGCACTTGCGAAACTGGCGACTGTTACGGTAAGTTTCTTGTAGCTCTCTCTCTCTCTCTCTCTCTCTCTCTCTCTCTCTCTCTCTCTCTCTCTCTCTCTCTCTCTCTCTCTCTTTACAAATAATCCTCAGTCTTTTAGTTAGTATCAAGCAGTGTAACACTCCCCCCTCCCCCTCTCTGCCTAGGTTCTGCCGTTCGATGACAACCTCTGCGTGCGGGAGCCATGCCTCAACTATGAAGAGTGTCTCAGTGTCCTCAAGTTTGGGAACGCGTCAGGCTTCATCTCGTCCAGCACCATCCTCTTCAGGCCCATCTACCCCGTCAACACCTTCGCCTGCAGGTGCCCCCATGTAAGTCAGAAAAAGAAAAAAGATCCAGTAGTGTTCTTGTAGTAATGAGCTCAGGATTCTGTAGTTAGTGTGCTTGTTTTTGCATTTCATTAGTGATTACGTGATGGATATATAGTCTTGTGATTGTATTAATTGCTCCCATGCTTAGGTCTTCTCTTTATTTGGAATATTACTTTTAACCTCCACTTATCCATCAGAAACCAACAATAACAACAGAAAAGAATGGAAATATAACATAAAACAACACCTTTATCAATTTTATTCCCACATGCACAAGAACATGATGTATTCTTTTGTTTTCTATGGTATTGACAATGGTGTGTGTGTCTGCAGGGCTTCACCGGCATGCGGGAGCACTACGTATGTGACACGGAGGTGAACCTGTGCTACAGTAGTCCCTGCGGCAATCATGGCACCTGCATGAGGCGGGAGGGCGGCTACACCTGCGTTTGTACTCCTGGCTACACAGGTGAGTGAATGAGGGACTTCTTATGTCAGTTGTTCCTAATCTATCTGCTGCATATCCCTTATGGGTTTGTGGTGATATAATATCAGTTGTTCCCAGTCTTTTTCTTCTCCTTTTGCCATTTCCTTGAGTCAGGGGTTGGTACCATGTGAGTTTGTTCCAGTTGTTTCTGTCCCTTGTATCTTCCTCTATGGATTCCATCCTTTGCAATTCTGTCATAATTCCATCCCTCCATTGTACTCTCTTGTCAGTTGTTTCCAGTTTGTCTGTAACATATTCCTTGTGGAATGGCTGTGATAGGATAGGACAGCAGGCAACTCCATCAAGAGGACAGCTTAGAAACACACAAGCTTAATTGTGACTATAGCAAGCTGAGATGACAGGAATCTATGCTGAGGTTTTGCTAGCAACAGTGAAATAAATACTAGCATAGCTAATCCTTATACAGCTACTGCCATGTGTAGGCTTGCTGGCTTCTTGTGGCTTCCAGTATGAGTTAAAGGGATTGTGTCATGGAAACACCAGGTTATGTGACTGTCATTTATTGTCTCCCCAGCATATCATACATTTCCCTTGTGATCTAATGATTTTATTGCACCTCTCCAGGAAATGGGAACATGGGTAATCCATATACAGTGACTGACATTTGTAGATCTACTAGCTTCTTGTTTTTCTAATGACCTTATGTTCTTATTGCATCTCCAGGAAAGAACTGTGAGGTGAGCATGCTGAGTGGGCCATGTGTGGCCGAGGTCTGCAAACATGGCAGCACCTGCAAGTCTGTGAGTGATGACGGTGGAGGCTCAGGTGGCTTCACCTGCACCAACTGCACCCGCTCCCTGTACCACACCTCCACCTGCGAGCTGAGGGCGCGCCGCTTCTCCAAGGGCACCTTCCTCACCTTCCCGGCTCTCAAGCAGCGCCACAGACTGCACATCAAGATCAGGTGGGCATTTGGAAGCAGGTCATAATCTCTCCCATAAAGAAAAGTTAGGGAAAGTATTACTGTACTCATATAAGTTCATCTGATGATGGTACATTATATATCTTGAGTATAGTAGATGCATTTATTAAGTTCCAAGTCCACAGCTTATCAATTCTAGCTATGCCTCTGTTGCTGCAGCTTTGTCATATCTTGAGTAGTTGTATTCATTAAGTTCTGAGTCCACAGCTTATCAGTTCTAATTCTTCTTATGTTGGTGCAGCTTTGCTACTCGGGAACCCAACGGCCTGCTGCTGTACAATGGCCGCTACAACGAGAAGCATGACTTCCTGTCGCTGGAGGTGGTGGATGGCCGTGTGGTGTTCTCCTTCAGCCTGGGCACCATCACCACCCGCGTGTCAGCCTCCCTGCCTGACGGTGTGCATGACGGCAACTGGCACACCGTCACTGTTGATTACTACTACAGGGTGAGCTTATGATACTGTGATTTTTTTCTGTGATATTTGCTGCAAAAATTTAGGACAGTAAGAATGTAAGAAAGTAAAGGACACTCCAAGAAGCCATCAGGTCTATTGACACTTCTCTAATTTTGATGGAACCTTTTTTGCTCTTCTTTAGGGACTGGTACCTTAGTGTGTATATATATATATATATATATATATATATATATATATATATATATATATATATATATATATATATATATATATATATATATATATATATATTGCTGTCCCTGGCCAGTACCCGTCTTACATAAAAAAGGTTTATGTGTGGCAGTCTCTATATATGAATCATACCTACCTAGTTCCACCATCATCCCATCTGTAAATTTATCTAATCTTTTAAAACTCCTAAGTGACTCAGCACTGACAACCTGATTACCAAGTCTGTTCCATTTACTGTACTGTCCCTGCCTCAATCTATCCAGTTATTTCATGTTCCCATTCCCTCCTGCCCTATCACCTCAACACTCATGCAACCTCTGTCAACTGCTTCTTTTTTGTGCATAGTCAGTATTATAGTTGAGTGTTTCCTCCCCACTCCAGACTGCCACCATCAGCCTTGACAAGTGTGACACAGCGCTGGCTATCAGATTTGGAGACAAGATTGGGGAATACCACTGTGCCAACACCACTGCCCAGATCCTTGACCCAAGGTATGTACCTCCTTAACTAGAAAGTGAATGAACTTATGAATGATAATTAACCAAGAATATTTGTATGTTTCAGTGCTTCAATGACAATTGTAAATTTTATTGATAGAGATAAGTAGATGGATGGAAGTCATTTACAGCTGCAGGAAGTATGAGAAACTTGTATGCTGTGCAACCACATAAGGGAAAATGAGGATGTGAAGCAAAATCATAATGTGATAATTAAAAATGCAATACATGGAGATGGCTAAGCCATACAAGATATTGACAGATGGATGGATGGAGATACTTTACAGCTGTAGTGAGTGGAAGAGACTCATATGCTATACAACCAGAAGAGGAAAACTAGGACATGAAGTAATAGGTAGATAAAACACAAAACACTTGACTGAATGTTGGCTGGATGGCTGCATGTTGTACCCTCACTTCAACTCACCTCCTGCTCCTCCTCCCCAGATGTGCCATCCTCACGGAGTCCTGCCACCGCTTCCTGGATGTGACAGGGCCACTGCAGGTGGGAGGACTGCCCCAGCTGCCCACCACTTACCAAGTCCAGCACCAGTACTTCCTGGGCTGCATCTCAGACCTCTACATTGATCACAGCTTCATTGATCTCAACTCGTAAGTTTTGTCTCCTTTCTTGGGATCTTGTGGGAGAATCATTACAGCTGGTTTTAAATTGAGAGGGATTTCTCTCTCTCTCTCTCTCTCTTTCTCTCTCTCTCTCTCTCTCTCTCTCTCTCTCTCTCTTGTAAAACAGTGTATAGAAATTATTATTATGTAGCATTTCTATGGATATCAGTGACAGTAACACACAGATTCCCTGACAGATTGCATATATAGATCCTACCTGTGCTTGCCATATTAAAGCACTACTCCACCCAAGATTTTACCTATCCTTGACTGGTAACCACTCCTTGTTCCAGGTTTGTGGCAGATAATGGGACATACCCAGGCTGCCCTGAGAAGAACAGCTTCTGCCGCTCTCACCCATGCCAAAACGGAGGCACCTGCAGGGAGACGTTTGGTACCTACATTTGTTCCTGCCACGTGGGATGGGGCGGGAAGGACTGCTCTCAAGGTGTGTCCATGCTCTGTTGTTACTGGTCTTGAAGTTAGGCATGTTTCTCATCTTTTAGTTGATAGTTTTTAGTTAGTTAGTGTGTTTAGGTGTTGAGATTTAACTTTTATCACTGTAGAAACTGAAGATTTGTGGACTGAATGAAGAAAATTATGGTTTATCCTTTCAGAATTGTTACTGTTGTTGAATCTAGGCATTTTCCTCATCTTTTTATTGAACTATACATGATTGTTTCTTTTTCTTTTACTTTTATTACCATCAAAATTGCAGAAGGTGGATTAACTGGACAGAAAAAGATCTTAATTTCAGTTGTTCTTGTATTTTCTATGATCTTGGCTTGGTTGTTTGAGCTACTTATCTTTTTTTTAATACTAAGAGAGATGCCCTCTTCTCATTCTTTTCTTGCATTTTTAGCAGCTGTGAAAGTGGTGAAGCAGTTTTCTGGCAATGGCTTCTTCATTTATTCCTAACATGGTATATTTTTACCCTCAGGTGTGGAAGTGGTGAAGCAGTTTTCCGGTGATGGCTTCCTGGTATTCAGTCCTCAGCTGCAGACCATCCAGATGCCTTGGTTCAACAGCCTCTCCTTCCGCACCCGGGAGCGCTTCGGTCTCCTCATGATGATCATCGTCGGGAAGAACACCAGCAGCATCATAGAGGTGAGTGGAGGTCATAATGAAAACCTTATCACAGAAACTTGAGGTGGAATCTTTCAAGGATTTCAAGTTAGAGGAAGTTAACTGTCCATGATTCAATAATATAATCCTTGTTAACCCATTGGTATGACTTCTAAAGATAATTAAAATAAAATGCAGATTTGAGCTATAATTCTGAGACTCCATTGATAACCAAGGGAGTGACAGAATAGTTTATACCTTTCAAGAACATGTGAGAAAAATAAAAGTAGACTGCAAAAGGCCACTTGAATTACATAAGGTACCTATTATAAGAATGACACAAGGTAGCTATATATAAATTATTTCAGTTTTACAATTTTTACTTGGTCAAATTGTATAAAGTTACACAGATGAACTAACAAGTGTCATACTATCTTTAGTTAAATTAGTATATATATATATATATATATATATATATATATATATATATATATATATATATATATATATATATATATATATATATATATATATATATATATATATAATACTGCATCTTTTCTTCACCTGATACTGTATTGACCTGAGCTGCCAAATGTTATGGATATAGTACTGCATCTCAGACTGCCACGTATAGGACAGGGACTGCCATGTGCAGGCTTGATGGCTTCTTGCAGCCTCCCTTATGTTCTTATATCATTTACCTAATGACTTACTGACCTGTGCCTCGCCATAGCTGATGGACGGCCACATTCAGTACCGCTACGAGAACGCCACACTGAGACTGAAGGAGGCAAGGGTGGATGATGGGCAGTGGCACCATGTGGAGATCAAGTGGATGAGTGGGGAGGTATGGATCAACCTGGACTATGGCAACTATGAGGAGACCCTGAAGGTGAATGCCCAGGTGTCCAACCACTACATCGGCACTGTGGCGGTGGGGGGAGTGCAGCCATTGGACCAGGACACTGTGACCGGCTTCAAGGGATGCATCAAGGTAACTAAGCTTTGTCTGGGTTTTGTATTTTAGGGTTTTGAAATAGTTAAAGTTTGGTAGTGGTGATGGTCTTTTGTATATAAGAGGGACATTGACCTAGGCCAACAAAATGAACAAAAGAAAAGGACTATCAAGAGTGCCATTCCCTAAAGAAAGGTCAAAAGGACCATCCAAAATTGGAAGATAAGTGTCTTGAAACTTGCCTCTTGAAAGGGATTAAGTCATAGGAAAGGGGAAATACAGAAGCAGGCAAGGAGTTCCAGAGTTTACCATAAAAAGGGATAAATGATCAAGAACACTGATTAACTCTTGCACTGGATAGGTGGACAGAATTGGGGTGAGAGAAAGTAGAGTCTTGTGCAGTGAGGTTGTTGCAGGAGATGACCAAAACTTTCCCCTAACATAAAGTCAGAAAGAAGCAACACACACACACATGCACACCACCTCATTGCAGGATGTTTTGGTGGGAAGCAGCAAGAATACATGGCTTCGTCCTACCTATGAAGACAACGTGAGGGACGGGTGTGTGGCAACAGACCCTTGCACCTCCCGGCCCTGTCCCTCCAACGCCCAGTGCATCAACACCTGGCAGGGCTATGAGTGCCAGTGTGACAGCGGCTACTATGGCGATGACTGCTCCAATGTGTGTGACCTCAACCCCTGCAGCAACAATGCCACCTGCACCCATGACCTGCACTCCCAGAAGGGCTACCGCTGTGAATGTCCCTCCTATGCTTTCTCAGGTGAGGTTGTCAGAGAAAAGTTCAAGTTGTGCTAACAATTGTTATTGTTTTTTTGTTGTTTTTTTTTCAATTTTGTATTTTTCATACTTCTTAGAATCATTTTATTTCCATAGTCAAGCAGAATTATCAGAAAAGCCATATATTTTTTTTTCATTTTTATATGAGAGAGGTTTGCTAAGGGGAAACAAAAGTAGAAAGATCCCATCCAATTGTTACTGTGAAAATCATGAGAAAAAAATTAAGCTAATACTTCATTCATTTATTTATGCTTTATACTGCCCTAAATCACACTCATTCATAGGACAGACTATAAGAAATAAGTTAAGATTTTACCAGTAGTTCAGTTTTCACCATTTCTAATTCATATTCTCTACAGTCACCAAATAAGAATGATATAATCTAGCATACTCAGTAGGAATTTAATATAGGCTGATGGCATACCAGAAAACTATCATATAAACTATTGTATTTACTTCCCAGGTGAGTATTGTGAGGTGGTGCTAGACCAGCCATGCCCAACCAACTGGTGGGGCTACCCTGTGTGTGGGCCGTGTCACTGCAATGTGGATAAAGGCTATGACGGCGACTGCAACAAGACCACCGGGGAATGTCGCTGTGAGGTGAGATGCTGTTATTGTCGTCCGTTCTCTATAACTATTTGCATTGGATTAGTGAACTGAATATTAGAAGTTTCATTGTTTTGGTTACTATCTTGGCTCTTTTTTCTCTTGTGAATCAAAGTTTGGGTGTCAAGTTTATGTTGAGTATTTATATTTTATATTAGATAACAATCTTTAAGGAAAGCACTTGGAGTAAAAGGTATTATTGAATATCTAGTAAAGCAGATCTAGTAAAGCAGTAAAAGGTATTATTGAATATCTAGTAAAGCATTTTAGTACTTGTAACTTAATTTCTAATGAGTAAAATTTCCAAGGATTGCTGAAAATAAAATTACATGTCATTACCAGTCAAAAGGTTAACCCTATTTTGTACCCTGCAGGAGAACCACTATCAGCCAGCAGACTCAGACTCCTGCTATGACTGTGACTGCTACCTGGTGGGGTCATACGGTGGTGCCTGTGACCCAATTACCGGCCAGTGTCACTGCCGGCCAGGGGTCATTGGGCGGCGCTGTGACCAGTGTGCCAATGCCTTTGCCCAGGTCACCATTATGGGATGTGAAAGTGAGTGACTAGTCTTAGAAAATTAACTGTTTTGTAGAGGATCTGATGGGTTATGAAGGTAGACTGTTCTTGAGAAATTGTGTTATTGTTTGCCATAGAATGAAAGCAACATTTCTAGTACAAATAGTAGTAGTAGTAATAGTAGTTTATTATGTAAAAGTAGTTCTGACTAAGGGCAACTAATGAAATATCTAAAAAAAAAAAAAGAAATGAAAGGTCCTCTGAAGAATCTAGCCCCAAAAGCAAATAATTGAAAAGCATATCCAAAATTGCAAGAAGTATCCTAGAATCTCCCTCCTGAATCTGCTTATTGTGGATTGGTCAGTCTTGTTAAATAATACATTGTCTCTTCTACAGTTGTGTATGACGGGTGTCCCAAGAACTTTGCTGAGTTGACCTGGTGGGACGAGACAGCCTTCGATGGCACTGCTGTACAACCGTGTCCCTACGGTGCCCAGGGCCAGGCCTCCCGGGTGTGTCACAGGGAGGTGGGCTGGGGGCCACCAGATATGTTCAACTGTGTGTCTGACAGCTTTATTGAATTGAGAGACACGGTGAGTACAGCTGTTCTGTACTCGTACATACAGAATTAGTGGCCATGTTGCTTAAATATGTAAAGACTGCATTTAGTATCAAACATATGAGTTTGTGTGCTACATGATGCAGGACAGGAGAAAATGACATTAGCTTCCATAATTTCAAGTTTCTTAAGCTCATTCAAATAACTTAGATGTGTATGCATACACTAGAATAATACAATAGCACATTTCACTGAGCTGAGTAATAGCAGAGAAAACACATAAAGACACTACTTTCCCCAACAGCTGGAGAAACTGGAGAGTGAGGAGCTGGAGGTCACCACATACCTAGCCAAGAAAATTTCAGAGGACCTGAACTACGCCTGCTCCGTCACACCCTCCATGTGGGGCTCGGATGTGCTCATTGCCTCACGCCTCCTCATCCTGCTGCTGGAGTACGAGACTCACCAGGAGGGACTCAACCTCACCCACCGACAGGAGCGCCACTATGTTCAGGTGAGTTTACCCTTTTGGTACATTGTATTCTTTTGTCTTCCTCTTTTTCCCCTTTTGTCATTCTGTAAACTTATTTTTAAGCTGTAATTTTTGCCTTCCTTTACACCTTGTTGTTTTAAGTAGATATACTCTTTTAGCATATTTTAAAGGATTCTATTCTATATTCCTATATTTCCCTTCCTTTATATTGCTTGTTTCTTAAGCATACTGTTATCTTTTTCCTCTTGTTTTTCCTGAATTTGGTACATTTTCAGTACGACATTCTTACTGTTAATTCATGTTGCTATAATAATTTTTATAAACCATATTAGTTTAACACAAATATTCAATCAAATCATATCATATTACAGAATCCTTGTCTTGTTGGTAGTAACACAAAAATTCAATGAAATCATATCACACAACCCATCTTGTTTAAACTTGTCAATAGTTTAACACAAAAACTCAATCATATCATATCATATATCCTTGTCTTATCAGTTTAGGAATTCTCCTCATCAGTGTACATATTTCATTATGTTACATCCTTACAGAACCTGGTGGAGTCTTCCTCGGTGATCCTGCAGCCAGTGTACGGCCCTCACTGGCAGAGGATCAACGGAGTGCGAGGCTTTGGTGCCGACTCCTTGCTAACCAAGATGGATGAGTACGTGGCCACTCTCGCCGCCAGCCAGGGAGACACCTACACCACACCCTTTGAAGTCCCCACCAAGCACATCAGTAAGGACACAGAAATGCTTTCAGGGTTCCAGCAGAGTTCTTAGAATGTGTCTATCTTAAAATTCATCATGAGAGAGAGAGAGAGAGAGAGAGAGAGAGAGAGAGAGAGAGAGAGAGAGAGAGGTGATAGACCATAACAGGAAGCCATCTGTCATTACTTACTACCACAAATGAAATAGTTATAATACAAGCAAAACCTGAAAACAATCTATCTATTCCCTTATTCATTAAATTACACGGTGTTTCCTTCCTCCCCCGTGCAGTCTTTGGGATGGACACAGTGTCAGCAGAGGAGCTCTACGGCTATAGCCAGTCAGGGTTTGTGGTGGGGCATGATGACAGGGTGGACCACGTCATTATTCCCGAGACATCCTCACTGGTGGACAAAACTTACCCCGGCCAGGGACAAGCATCTGTCATCGTGCCCAAGTACAACAACTACCTCAGGAACCAGCAAGCGTGGGCACATGCTACCAACATTCGAATCCCACTCTCCCTCCTTGGCATTCCTGACATCAAGCGAGGTAAATTTCTCTTTCTTCAGTTGGTGGTCTCTGCCAGGTCTTGTCCTACTCAAGAATTGTCAGGGATGTATGGGTCTTCCTGCATTCTTTCTTTCATACAAGCTGAGTTTGGAAAATTGTATAGTGTGTTCCTATGCATGAATATCAGGAATGGCTTATTTATGTGATATGTATATTTTGAAGGAGTGTGCAGGATTGTCATCTTGAATCTGCCAGTAAAAATAAGGAATAAATGTAGTAAGACGATTAATTACATTGACTTTCAGAGTTTGAAATCTTAACTTGTGGTTCATAACTCACTTGCTGTAGTGGACAGCTGTCATCCTGCTACTTCTTGTGGTCTTGATGCTAAAAGTCAATCTCTTAATGCAGTGTTGTTTCAGTTGGCAGGCTTATTTTTAGATTTTTATTTTTACATTGCCAGTGTTTATTATTAAGTATTTATATGTGTATACAAATTTGATTTCTGTGCTTGAATTGAATGTTACTTTCATTGCAATTCAGTCATGTCTTGTCCAGTGTGGCTCCCAGCAGGACCCTCCTGTGAGGGTGGAGGTAGTAATCAACAAATCAGAGAGAGAGAGAGAGAGAGAGAGAGAGAGAGAGAGAGAGAGAGAGAGAGAGAGAGAGAGAGAGAGAGAGAAAAGCAGATAGTGTTAAATATTTGACAATGAAATGAACTGATAGAAGCTGTAAATTTCAGTGTTAAGAAGGATGTATAAGGAATATACTGAATGGGAGAAGGTCTTTACTAGGGATTACGTTGTGATTTATATGGAGAGGAGTCGTATTCTGTGTTCAGGAATGAAAGAAGGCTGTAAAGTGATAAGGAGAGAAAAGACACCCACTTGGGTGTTGCAAGCAACAGATTTGTGCAGATGTCATCATCCTGTCATAGGCATATCAGTCTGGTAGACAGTAGTAAGCAGTCATAAGAAGATGGATGGTAATAAGAAGTCTGATGTGATTTTTAGAAATGTTGATGTTGATGTGGAGTGCCAGTTGATGTGGAGAGTGATTGTGTTGGTGATTGTAAATTAATACAGTAGAGTCTTTAAGAAGAAGGCTGAGGCAGGTAGGTGATTACATAGTACCCTTCACATAACTGTTTCCAGTGGTGCCATCCAGCAACTCAGCCTTTGTGGTAAGGTTTCACACTTATCACGACAGAACTCTCAGGATGTCCATGATTCTAGATGACTTGCTGGATCTCTATTGCACTGTTAACAGGAATGTAGAAGAATACTGTACCTCTTTCTCTGCAGTCTTGCCACTTCTTAGGATTAAAGCACAGAGGTCAGCAATAGGTGAGTCATAAGGCAATACATGTGATGAAATACAAATGAAACAGAGAATAATCCCATCATGTGGTTCCTGTAACAGATGAAACCTCAACAACAGGAGTGCTGGGCAATACAAGGGCAGTGGTGAGTTATGTAGTGTTCCGCTCTCTGGGGACGCTGCTGCCAGAGTCATACAGCACCAATGTGGAACAGCGGTGGGGCGTGGGCCTGGCTGTGCGCTCCCCTGTCCTCACTGTGGCCGTGCACACGTCTCACTCCGGCCTGCTGGACACCACGCTGGAGGTGGATGTCAGGCTGAGGTTCCGTCTGGGCCATGTGGGACGCCGCTCCAACCCTCAGTGTGTCACCTGGATCATCAAGCCTGACACGTGAGTTCTGCCTGGTGCAGTGGATCAGCACTGGTGGTGTGTGACTGTTAGTATCTAAAGTGTAATCCTCCTTCTATAGCTACATTGCTCCTTCCACGACTGGCACTTTACGGAACTCTCAGGAATCTAGCACTGAATAACAAACTTATTTTTTCCCTTTATATTGGAAAGTAGAGCAGTGTTAATTTGCCCTTGTCATTCTCTAGATACCTCTCCTCTCTTGCAGCTGCAGAAAGCAACCACATATGGTTGCTTTCCTTCAGATTATCAACATTCCTGACTAATCTTACTTAACAGGATGGACTGGAGAGAGCTATTGATTGGTTGGTTGTATGTGGGAAATGAGAGTCCTAATGGATTTGTTGTGCTGCAGGGGCGAGGGCCTATGGACGAGGGAAGGATGCGAGACAGGTGTTCCTGAGCCCGGATTTGGAGAGTTTGTCAATGATACTTTCATCAACTGTACCTGCAACCACCTCTCTAGCTTTGCAGTTATACTCAATGATGCAGAAGCAGAGGTAATTTGAATGTCATTGTTAATTTACACTTCATTATATTGTCCATGCATACACTGAAGTCATAATTCCTCCCCTGCTTCCAAAGCGACTAGATTTTGTCCAGCCTTGTTTATTGTGGCATTGTACAATGTCATTGATATCATAAGGGATATATAAATAGGCAGGTGTATATGTCATTTGTTATTGTAAGGGATATATAAATGGGCAGGTGCCTATGTCATCATATCCTAAAGGGAATATATATATACATGACCAGATTTTTTTTAATGTCTTTTATTCACACTCACAAACAGTTCCTTGCTGAGCCTTCCATTGCTGAGGATGTGACAACCTACACTGGTCTGGTGCTCACTTTGGTGCTGCTGCTGCTGGCCTTCGTTGCCTTCTGTCTGCTGCGAGGCGCCCAGACAAACTCCAACACCATCCACAAGAATCTGACGGCCTCCCTCTTTGTGGTGCAGCTGCTCTTCCTGGCTGCACTCAAGATCAGGCATTTCCTTGTCCAGGAGGAGGTGAGGACCAAAGTGCTGTGTGGAAGAGAAATTAGGTTTGATTTTTGTATTTAAAAATGCTGCAGTCATTGGCTTTGTGTGGCTGTTTGTATTCACTCATCCAGAAAATGGACATTGATATATGCAGATCTGTCTAGATCTGTCTAATTATTATTGTCCAAGATTTGAGATTAAGTTCACAATGTATATAATTATTTCAACAGTTCCCATGTAAGCTTGTGGCCATCGGACTGCACTACTTCTGGCTGTGTGTGTTCACCTGGCTGCTCATTGAGGGAGTGCATCTGTATCGGATGCTGACAGAGATGCGCGATGTGAACCATGGCCAGATGCGTTTCTATTATTCATGTGGCTACGGACTGCCAGCCATCATTGTGGGCCTGTCTGTGGGAGTGCGGGCTGATCAGTATGGCAACTACTTCTTGTGAGTAATCTCCACTATTTCAGTTTATAATCATATTATGGGTGCTTTTTAGTAAGAATAGTTTGAAATGTACTTGTTTGAAATGTAAAAGTAGCAGAGATGCATAATTTTCTCAAAATCAGATCTAATATACAAATCCTTAAACCTCAAAAGGTGAGAGTGGGCTGATCCTTACTGACCACACTGCACAAGAGTGAGTTGTGCAGTATACACACCAGTTCCTTCACATCACCAGCAAAGGTTTACAATCTCTGCTGGATTATGATAAAACCCTTTCCTCCTCAATCAGTTAATTTCTTAATTTCCCACTCTATTCATAAACATCACTTCACATGTTTCCCAGACATCTCCATTCACTTTAACTTACATTACATTCATGATCTGTTCACACAACTGACCTTCCTGCATTGTGGTGTGTGATAAGGATTAGTCTTCAATTTTTTATGGACCAAGATTATGCTGGAATGTTTGATAATACATAATATGACGTAGATGCCCTGTCTCTACTACCTGCATGTAAATTTAGAGAAGGAAAAAGGTTAGTTTTACTTGGACATTATTACCTTTGTGTCTCCTACCACAGTTGCTGGCTGTCCATCTATGAGTCTGTGGTATGGGCACTGGTGGGTCCCATCTGTGCCATTGTTATCATCATCCTGCTGGTGTTTGTCATGGCCATCAGGGCATCACTCACTCTCAAGGGCCACATCGAAGGCTTCGGTAATCTAAGGTACGTCCCTCCTGTTGGACCTGAAATAGTGACATCCTTATTACTTGTGGTATTATTATATAAAATTTGAATAGTATTAATGAAAAGAGCATCACTTACAGGACTCTGCTGTGGCTGGGCATCCTGTTCCTGCCACTGCTTGGGGCCACCTGGGTCCTAGCAGTCTTGTCTGTCTCAGAGGATCTGGAGATCCTTCACTACTTCTTCTCGGTGTTCTCTCTGCTGACGGCAATGTTCATCCTGGTGGGCTACTGCCTCCTCAATAGCCGAGTGCGGGACTCCCTCTACTTCATGATCCGCACCTGCATGGGGAAAAAGGTGCCATACCAGGAGTCGCTCAGCGTTACCAGGACCTCCGTTGTGTCTGTGAGTGGATCACCTGCTCTTGCAATTCCTTCAGAAGAGTTTTGGTTGTACCTGTTAGATTAATCATATTTGTAACCTACTAAGACTGTCACTTATGTACTATGTTTCCCTGTCACTTATGCCCCCTCTTCCCACCACACAGAGATCAGCACTGACCTACAATGACGACTTCAACATCCTGCGCCGCAACATTGGCATCTCCACCGCCAGCACCACCTCACGTTCCACCTGTAAGACCTCTAGTTCCCCCTACAGCCGGGGGGAGCGGGCGGCTGCTGGGCCCCGGGGAGTGGGGGCCTCCTCTAGCACCCCCAGCAACTATAATTCCAACACTGACCTCAACTCTCAATCTGTAAAGTCACCATACGCCTATAATGATTCCACAACATTCCACAGAAAGCACAGTGAGTTCAGGAGATTAACTGCAAACTAACAAAATTGCTAACTAACAACAGCTTTAAACTAACAAACAACTGCAAACTAATACATTAACAAATAAAAGATTAACTGCAAACTAACAACTGCAAACTAACACACTAAAAAATTATCCTCAAATAGTGTGGATTTCTAACTAGATTTATTTGAGTATCCCATTCCTCACACTGCGCTGCTGTATATCACTGTCCTGAACCCAGTCACTTACATCACTGTATGCTACATTGGAAACTATACAATGATTGTCACATGTCTATATAAGTATAATCACCTGACCAAACACTCAGCCACAAACAACACTAGTCTCCATCTTTATCTTACAATATTTTCACGGTCAGTTTTCTTTTATTTCCTTAATTTTCAACTGTCCACATTGATGGCTTATAAAACTCAAGTTTGCCTTCATTTGTTAACTGAGGGGTTACCAACAAATCCATCTCATATGTTGCAATTTCAATTTAAGTAGCAATATCAGTTTGTAGTTCATAAGATAATCTGACTGGCACCAGCACCATTATTTCTCATCATCAGCAACTCTAAGCAATCCCTCTTTAGTTCATTTTTGTGGAAACCAGGTTATCTTTAGATCATTGTATATATATATATATATATATATATATATATATATATATATATATATATATATATATATATATATATATATATATATATATATATATATATATATATATATTTACTTGTTTTAAAGTGAGTGACAAAGACAGGCCTCTACCTGTAACTGATGAAAAACATCTATATTCTTGTGAAAGCATGACCAAAAACAGGCAAATGGAGGTAAACAATGGAACAGACAGTTGTAAGATGGCAGGAATCTTGACTTGAGACAGTAATGTCCCTCAAACAATGGATGCCCCATTACATACCTGCCATTCTCATTAGAAAAGCTATCTCAGAAGTACCATCTTTCAACAAGTGGCATCTTACTTCCGTCAAGAGTAGCACCTTTCAGCACATGGCATTTTACTCATAAGCCATTTGACGTGACAGTACTGCTTGTTACCTCATTCTGCACCACTGAACCCTCACACCACCACAGCTGCAGGAGCACGGGCCACCAAGCGCCGGGAGAGTGAGAGTGAGAGCGAGCTGAGCCTGGACCACCGCTCCCTGGACCTTGCCTCGTCCCACTCCAGCGACGAGGATGACACCACCACCCACAACGGCACACTGAGGGTCAATGAGCACCGCACCAATCCTCCCCCAGGTACTGTCTCGCCTGCAGCACTGCCACTGCTTTGCTCACCCAGTCTGCTTCACCTTCCTAGAAATACATCATATTTCAAGAACAATAACTGAAGCTATGAGTCAGTGTTAACTACAGATAATTGTCTAATGCTCTATACCAAGGAAACCATATTAACTAAGGCTGAGTCATTAATTTGAACTGCACAAAAGAGAAGCCATATTAACTGAGGGAAAAATTACTCATTTCAACTGCACTAAATATTAAAATCAAGAAAGATTTACTAAAGCTAAATGTTGTACTTTTAATTATATTAAATATAATGTCAAGGGGAAGCTATATTAACAGAAACTAAAGAATAACTGATTTTTAACTAAGACAAAAAAAGTAAGCAATTCTATTTCCAGCTGTACTAAATAATAACTGATAATAAGGTTAAGTGTTAGTGAAGCCACAACGAAGACTAACCACACCCTGGGTCCACAGAGGTGCCTCCCAAACCCTCCAGCTACTTACCTAACATATACGATCTGGACACCACAGCCGAGGCCTTGCCCCCTCCTCCTCCCCCTGGCATGGTTGGGGGGAGGGAGGGGATGACAGGCTCTCCTCTCCTCCACAATATTCGCCCCCTCTATGCCACACACTGGTCCTCCCAGCTGCCACCAGCATACCCTGGCATCATAAAAGGTGAACAGGAGAGTACATGTAATCCAATGCTGTCAGTTACTAATGCACTTGTAAAATCACTGCATTACATCACAAAGTTAGAAGGAAAGAATCAGTATCAGTTAATAATATACCAGCAGTAAAACAATTGCATGAAGTTAAAAAGGAACCATCAGCAAAACAAACTCTATGTACCTGTAGTAAAATCAATTATAAACAAAATCCATTTCTTACTAATGTACCACTGCCCTCCCAGAACACAATGTAGCATCCCCACCCTGGGCCAGTGAGCGCCTCTCCACCACCACCGCTTCAGACAATGAAATGTCAGACAAGCCAGACAACCTGAGGGTGGAGTCCCGTCCAAGCCTCTCACGTTACCTGGATGAGGTAAACAAACAAAATATTAAGATATTATCTTAACATTACAGAAAACTGTATTACTGAGATGATGAGTATAGGTATATTTCAACAGGTTTTGTAATCACTACTAGAACAGTATTTCTGGAACTACTCTTTAGAACCATAACATTTTTTCCTGGATACTTTGGAAGTTTCATACATAAGCTTGGTAGGATCTTGCTACCTGTTAATAAGAAGAAACAGTTATGAATGACATTCCTTTTTTCACAATCCTGCTAGTTTGTGTGATGTGAGCTTTACAATTCATATGACTAAAATCTGTAGGATCTGTAGTCAACACTGGTATTCTTCATGTTCCTTCTCCCGAGGCAAGGCCCTGCTATTCACCAGCTGAGAACTACTTCGTAATCTTTATATCCCAAATACATGAGCTAGATAGAATCTTCTATAATCAACACAAAAATAGTAAACATTCCTTTTCTCCAGGCAAGGTCCCGCTACTCACCAGCAGAAAATCAGTTTGGAACATACTCCCCAAGCACCAAGCACCGGTACTCGCCAGACATGAAAAAGTTCTCCACTCTGGACTCCAAGAGATACTCCCCCGATACAAGGAGGTACTCACCAGATGTCCCTTCCTCCCGCCTCCACTCCCGCGACAACTCCTTCTCTCAGGAGCTGCCGCCACCGCCACCACCCCACCAGTACCCCCACCATGACATGAAGCGCATCTCCCCTGAAAACCTGGTGGTCCGAACAGAGTCTCGGGCGAGCAGGTCGAGTGTGGACAGCAGTGACAAGAAACGTTACTCACCACCCAATCCACACCACCACCATCAAGTCATATACACGCCACAGAGCCAAAAGCGGTTCCTCCACAATCTAGCGGAAGGTGAGTTGTGGTAGTTCAAGGTTTTTGAAGTATCACCATCATTGCCATAACATCATCACTTTTATTATCACTACAACTACTCTACATGATATCACAGTTTCTAGCACAGTAGTAACCTGAGGACATTCAAACACTATAATTAGAGAATCTCTTCTTGCTCACTAATTGGTTTATATATGATATTCAATCTTGCTTTAAAATGTCTAGCAATATGGCGTATATGAAAAGCCTTCATTAGTTACCGTGCTAATAATGAAGGATGTCTGGTAAGAATACAATGTTTGCTATACATTTTAAAACAAGATAGGAATACATTGGTCAATCAGTGAGGGAGAACTTGACTCAGTGATCAGCAGTGTTACTGTGTTTGTGTCCTCAGATGGGAGTAACAACCACAGATTATGACACTTTGGGCCATATTCTCAAGCACTTCATTGTCTTACCTTCACTTGTTATAACAGCTTGAGTTTTCATGGTAAATATTATAGGCAGTTTAACAAGGATTCTGCATCATTGAAAAAAGTATCAATGAACACGTGATCTTTGGAAATTCTTCACGAGAGAACAAAGTGTTTAAGAAATTCTTCACGAGAGAACAAGTGTTTCAGAATACAGGCCATAAATACACCACTACAGGTTCATCACCACCATTGTCACCTTATTTACGTAGCATGCTTACCTTCTGCACCATGCATTTTCCCTTATGAAGCCAGAGCTTGGCAGGGGTTGTGGACACCAGTAGCTTCCCTCAGAATCTCACTGCTTCCTGGAGTTTGTTCTGGATCATGTGGGGTTTCTGCTGAACATGTGTTATGTGTTTCCCTCCTTCCTTACTTTCAATTTCCCAAGTGTTTCCCTTCAATGTTCATGTGCTGTAAGGAAAGTGAGGAAATTTAAGCTTATCAAAGAGGGTGAAGCATTGAAATTGTAGTAATTTAAAATTGACTAAGAAGTCAAACCAAGCATTGCATATGAATCGTGAATATGTGTAGGAAGCAGTAGTTCCTGGATCAAGATTGCAATGCTACTCAGAACTTGGAAATAGGAAGCAAGTGGATTAACAGATAGTTATTTTATAGATGTTATTTATCATACTGAATAAATAAGTGCTGTAATGAAATGGGAGTAGAGGACTTATATAGTAGCACTGGTGGGTGATAAGGACTGCGTAAATGATGGGGCATTAGATGGCTAGTTTTACTAATGATAGATAAGAAATGGAAGTAGATTTTAGATAGATGAGCAAGCATAAGAAATGGGAGTAGATACAACTGTACATAGTTTATTAGGATAACAAGGGTAAGAAGGCTTTGTGCTGCTATGAAGCTAGTGAGGATAAGGCTTGGTAGTAGTGTTGAAGAAAGTGAGGGGTAAGGTATGGTGCTAGCAAGAGTAAGGCTTGGTGCAGTGAGGGCAAGGCTTGGTGGACAAGGTAGCGGGCGGTGCAGGAGGTGACAAGGACGTACCTTCACCAACAGACCCGAGTCCCGAGGCCCTGCCGGCGCCTGTGATGGGGTGTGGGGCTGGAGGGGGGGACGGCAATATGATGGAAGTAAACAACCTTAATATCTCTCCTTCCAATCCCCCTCCACCCCCCTCACCCCCCCCGTCCCTCCCAGCCTCCCTGATGGGCACGCACAAGATCTCTGCCATAACACTAGGAATCTCAGACTCAGAGTAAGAGTGATCATGATTTTCTCTCCATTTAATTAAGTCTAGCTGTAAAATTAAGTTAATCTCATACAGTTGCACACATTTTTTGTTTGTAAAGCCTGCAGTTTGAGAATATCTAGAAGCCTCAAGGTGTTCAACTTTCTGATATTCCTTTGGGTTTTGGTTAGCCGAGTCTCCTACCACTACTGTCTACCAGCTTCTGTTACTTGTATTTAATGGCTAAGGTACTGCACAACTCTATGCGATGTTCTTGCTCAATGTTATTACATCATATTCTATTTTCTGTGCTATCCATAGGGAAGACTGCTAAGGTAAAATGGGTAAGAAAATTGGGGTGATATCAAAGGTTGCCCCACACAATATACTTGATGAAATGGATCATACAGAATGAGATCTACCATACAGTACATTATCTAAATTTAAAGTCAGAATAAAACTTTTGCCCAAATTCTTTTTATATCTATCTATCTATCTACCTATCATATATATATATATATATATATATATATATATATATATATATATATATATATATATATATATATATATATATATATATATATATATACTTTTTTTTTCATGAGACTTTTGATATGAAACCCATTTTGAAACATTGAGCTTTAGATCCTAAGATGAAGCTGTGGCACTGTCTTCCAAACGTAGCATGAATCTTCCAATACATTGTACTGTTCACTGCCATTAAAAAATAAAGTGAATATTCTCACACCTTCTCACATCCTGATAGTTTTCTGGACCCTTCGTGGCCTTCACTGCCACACAGAAGTTCCAGATTGGACTCTAGTAGTGCTCACCCTTGTGGCAAGCTTCTCTAGTGTGCTCAGCTTTCTCAGCTTTCTGGAAAGCATGTTGTGATCTATATAGTTTTTTGCTGATGCACAAGTATATGGAAACTGCAAAGCTGTGGTTCTTCCTACTACGATATTTGTTTTATGGCTCTGTAGGAGTTAGTAGTTATTATAGTCAGCATTTTGTCTCAAGGAATGAATATTACTGACATTCCTGCCTTCCTTTCCAGCAAAGACAGCACGGAAACCACCGTCTGACACTAACTGCGGTGGAGAGACTTAGCAGGAATGGCTGAAGCTGTGTGTTAGAACCAATGTTAATGTAGGTTATCACAAATATTCCATTTGTTGATTGTAAATAAATTCTCAGTTGTCATGCATAATTAGTGTTGCAAAGTCCTTGGGATTGCAATCCCACTGGCCACAGGTACAAAAAAGTTGACAAAGCCATATTTTATGTAAACCATTGGACTTCACTGCACACTCGTGTTGTTTGGGATCCAAGTGTTCATCAGACGTGAGCTGCATTGTTAGCAAGGTAGTGCATTTATTGTATATCACAAACTAAAACACTAATTGCTTAATTGTGGGGAACAAATGAAGCTGCAAATTTAAAATGAAGCATGTGAGAGTGAGTGAGTGTTAATGTCTCCATGTGACAGTAATGTGTGGTGTGCCGCCACCACTGCCGCTGCATCACAAAACTCAGCGCGCATGTTTGATGCAGGCCACTGTGTAAATGATCAACTTTGTCAAGACATCGTCCTTCTTGCTTTGCCATCAAGCCACTCGGCTGCATCAGTAAAATGTGCAACAACAGTGTGCTCTGACATGGCTGAAGCACGTTGGTTATTGTTATCTGTGTGTTATTTATTTTGTGAGTTGCCAGAAATCCAGTGTGTGATCTTGGGTGTGAGGACTGAGGAGGCCCTCGGCACTCTGACCGGCACCCCTACACTGGTGACTGACCACATCCGGCCTGTGCCGTGCAGTCTGGGTGTACTGAAGACATTACTTTAGTCGCATGTACATACGCTTGTACATAAAGTTATGTGTAACTGTTCCTGAGCAGGTCTCATTAGATCTGTGAAAATTAAATGTAAATTGTAAGCTATTGTTGCTACTGCTCCCCCAAAACTCTCATCTTGCAATACCAAACTGACATCTTTCCTTTGAGTTTTCTGTGTACTGATCTCAGTTCAAGCCAAAAGGTGATCTTGGCATTCACTGTCATGTCTGTACTATAGCTTTCCATTTAACTGACATGCATCTCATCACTGATGAGATTCAAGAACTCGGAAACCTGAGAAACTTTGAGATGACATACAAGTGTCTGCTGTTTTAGGCTTAATTCTGCATCACAGTACAGTTACGGTACTAAAGTGAACCACAGACTTGAGTAGTTTGGCTATACAGTCCCCAATCCAGAGCTCCTTTCCTCTCTTAAGATGTGAATCTTGTCATCAGAAAGCAAAGCAACAAGATCTTCCCCAATCACCTTGTACATTATCTGCTTCTTACAAGTAAATACCACTAATGGGTGTAATTCTGAGCAGATTAATGTCTATCACATATAGCTTATTTGCTTAGAGACGGAGAGAAAGAAACTGGTTGATCAGTACCTATTGGGAATAAGTACTCACTGGCAAATGTAGGAACATGCAACAGAATAAACTAAATCCTTCACTATGGAACATTGAGAGAAAATGAGCCATGGGGAAGTGTGCAAATCAAAGGAAGATTAATGTTAGTTGAGAGGGAAGAGTTGAAAGCAACATACCACCACCTACTTGGCTTCAAATGACATTCTTTGGTCATAATTTATAGATCCATTTCAATGTACATTATTATTTGCAGTACAAAGATATTTTAATGTATATATTTATGTATATATTTTATTAAATGTAAATGTGTCGCAGATCAGTGGTTTGATTCAACCTCATTCTCTATTGCATGCAACGTTTAGTAGTCTAAGGTGTCAATAATCTCAGATGATGGAGCTCTTGTTGCAACTGGTAAGGAGATTGTAAAGGTCAAGTAAAGAACCTGGAAAGGCATGTGACAAAGGAAAGCTGAAGGGAAATGTAAAACAATCAGTGATGCAGTAAGGGTGGTGGAGTACGCCTTTGGGAGAGGAAATATGGACTTGCTAGTGGGGAAATTTGTGAGGAAACTTAAAGGCTGGATAGGGGATGAACAATGACTTACAGGAAAATTTTAAAGATTAGATAGAGATAAACAAGGACACAGAGAGTGACTTACAAACATTCCTGGCAAGAGGGCAAAGAACAGGTGGCTGAGGGCAAACTTGCTGGTCTCAGGGATGGAGACAAGGGGTGGGGTAGTCCATGCTGATGGCCGGCACATCCTTCAAGTATAGCGGAAACTCCTCCCCACTGATCACCTGAGGGGAATGGTAGAGTTAGGGATAGATTAGGGTGTCAGGGAGAAACTGGCACAAAGATGCAGATGCCTGGAAAAAACAGGAATATTTATCCATCTATCAATCTGCAAAAAGGGCTGGAACACAAGGAAATATAGGAAGAATAAGAGAAAGACAGGGAACAACAATGCAATTGTAAAGAACAAAGGAAACATGGAGAAATAAATTAGAGGCAAGTAAGGAAAAGAAGGAACAGGAGGGTAAAATAGAAGGATGGGCAATAAGAATAGTGACAGTTTATTTCTGTATAACCAATGCAGTGAGAAACAGTGAGATGAAACAGGAATACAATGGGTAATAGATGAAACCCACAGAACCATTAATAGTAACAGGGGATTTCAATGGACATGTGGGAGTCAAGGGGGAAACAAAGTGAACAGGAACAGACAAATAATATGGCATTGGATGGAGAAATATGGACTAATAGTGCTAGATGATGATGATAAGTGTTACAGATTATGCATTAGTGAATGACAATGTATATAAAAGGTTTCTTGAAATTAAAATACATAAAGATAAGGAAATTTACAACTCCTCACACCAGCTTGCTAGATGTGAAACTAAAGGTGAAAGGAAGGAAAGGAGGGCAAGAAAAATTAATGGGAATATTATAAATCAATCTAGAAGAACAGGTATTAAGAGTATGGTTGACAGAATGGAATTGAGTTAAGGATTAAATATACAACAAATAAAGTTTTGAAGAGAGTATAGAGGAGAGTGGAGAAAGATGGTGATGGAGAGGAACATGTATGGATAAATGAAGAGATAAGAAAGGAAATGAGAGAGAGAGAGAGAGAGAGAGAGAGAGAGAGAGAGAGAGAGAGAGAGAGAGAGAGAGAGAGAGAGAGAGAGAGAGAGAGAGAGAGAGAGAGAGAGAGAGAGAGAGAGAGAGAGAGAGAGAGAGAGAGAGAGAGAGAGAGAGAGAAATAGGATTGAAAAAACAAAACAAATAAACGAACAAACAAGCAAAAGAAATGGGGAAAAGAGAAATAATTTGCATGTGGATCAAATAGAACGTTGTGAAGTGATAGATGTTTAAGAGTCTTCCTGTTGAAGATAGATTAAAAAACTTTAGATAGGCAGGAAATTAAAGTTTGTTTGAGAGATTAGAACAATCATCCTTTATAGTAACAGGCAGAATGTGGACACACTTCCACCAAGAAGGAAAGGTAGATGTTGACAAACAGAGTAGAGAGAGTTCGGCTAGGCAAGGTGCAAGCACGGAGGTGCAGTTTTGGAAAGCAACAGGTGGGACCCCATCAGGTCCACAAGCCTTTCGAGGGTTTAGGCCAGCGAGGGCATGGAAAACATCATTGCAAAGAATTTTAATAGGTAGCATGAAGTAGTCAGAGAGTTTTCAGCAAAGGTTTGAGCGAAGAGTTCAGCTTTAGAGACAGATGTGATAGCAGTGGTGCCATCTGGTTGATATAAAGGAGGGAAAGAAGAAGCAAAGTTATTGAGAGGTTTTTGGCTAGGTGCCAGAAGTCACGAGAGGAGTTAGATCTTGAAAGATTGACACTTTCTATTAATGAAGGAGTTTTTGGCTACTTGGAGAACAGACTACTTAGATTACATTAATTTGGTTAGGTTAGGTTTCTTTAGTTAAACTAGGTTAGATTAGTTTAGTTAGGTTAAGATAGTTTGGTTAGATTAGGTTAGTTTCATTTGGTTGGGTTAAGTGGTGGTGGTGACAGCCAGGGCGCCCACAGGCAAGCAGTAGCCACTTCCCTTGAAGGGAACATTGTGCGTGAGTGATACTGTTGTGCTACTTATATGTGAGGATGAAACTTTTTTTTTTCTGGTAAATTTCGGTCAGTTTTGTATTAATTTGCTTTTCGTTTCTGATGGAGGGTAAAACATAAAAACTAATGATTTGCGGAAAAAAAACAACATGCAGATTAATTTAAAACAGACCGAAAACTACCAGAAGAACATGTTTACGTCTGGAAAACAGTAGGCTAGCCCTATCTTAACATTCCCCCAACTTCGTTCTTACACCATCTCAAATAAAACCTCTTATTTTACATTATTTCTTAGTTACCTACAATCTTAAGGCTATACAATGATACATTATTTACTTACATGTCCCTTCCTCGCCATCCAGCGTACCATGAAACCTGTGTCCTAAAATGAGGGTAAGAAGGCCAGAAAGGCCTCTGAGCATTGCTCTGAGTCCTCCTGTGGGCTTGCGATCAGCTGGTGTCAGGCTGGCGGCTTGATCTCAGCGTTGCCATATTGTTTTGGCCATATTATCGTACTACACAGGTTGAAATTATTGTACTTCTGGTAAAATTATCGTACATATGTAATTATTCCAAATATTATGCAAAACTGCCACTTTCCAAATACAGCAGAATTTAGGTTTTATATATATATATATATATATATATATATATATATATATATATATATATATATATATATATATATATATATATATATATATATATATAGAGAGAGAGAGAGAGAGAGAGAGAGAGAGAGAGAGAGAGAGAGAGAGAGAGAGAGAGAGAGAGAGAGAGAGAGAGAGAGAGAGAGAGAGAGAGAGTGTGTGTGTGTGTGTGATGAAAAAAACAGGTAACAGTAATTCTATGATGCAACATGTCAAATATTTCATCAAAACTCGCTTACTTTGGTTCGCTTCAGTTGTCCGCGACCACAGCCACACTCACACACCATCACTACGCCTGCTCACAACACACTAGCGCGTAGCAACTTCGCGGCGGCGGTCTGCGACTGCCTTACAAGTTAACCAGTGTGTCACGTCTATCGGTGGTGTTAGTACCCGTCTGTTTCAACTCTCAGCCTGACAGAATGTTTTTTTTTTTTTGTGTGTGTGTGTGTGTGTAACCACGCCTACACAGTGGCTGCCAAGGCTTACCCATTAGTTAAACCTTCTTTAGTTGGTAATGAGGAAGGCGTGGGCTCTAACAGTGGACACCCGAAAGCAGCGGTGGGTGAAAACAAGCAAAATAAAGAAAAGTTTGGCTGTGAGAAGGTGCTAGACAGCCAGCCATAGTGACGAGGAGGCAGGAACATCACCATCACAGGGAAGGTAAGGTCAGGAAGTGTTAGAATAAATTTAGGTAACTTAACGTAACTTTTTAATGAATGACTGAACAATCCACGGTTTTAACTCATTTTAACGCATCTCACCTAACCTCCAGCACAATACATCCCTGTGTCAGCCTCGTCTCGTTGCTAAAAACCGTAAAATTTAACTTAATGAAAATGTAAACAATCTGGGTCGTCTCTATTTATCAGCCATTATCTCTCTTATCTGTGAGTGTTTTAAACCAATACTGTCGCAAAGCGAAGCCACATGACCAAGCTCTAATATCCACTCGTTAGATATACCTGCCATTACTTACTTTAAGTTTGGTGAGGGTTTAAATGATTGAGAAGGGTTGGTCGTCCCCTCCACTGGCCCCCCACCGCCATCTTGGATAAGGCTCCCCAGCCCCCTCCGGTTCCAATACTATTTTTTTTTATTTCCCAAGTATTTTATTTCGGCTTGTAGCTAAGATTTTATGGTTTGTAAAAATATTTCGTTGTTTTTTAAGTTATTTGAGCGCGTGTGTTGCGTGAAAAGTGGTGATTTTGGCGTTGTTTTTGTGTAAATATGAGGGCCGTTTTCGGCGTATTTTTTTACGGTCCCAAAACTAAATCTTTTATTTCAACCTGTACTAGGTTCTTATTGGTTTTAAAAAATAGTTGGTGTTTTTTTAAGTGTGTTGCCGTGCCGCTCAGTGAAATGCGTGCACTGTACATTTGTTTTTATTCGTGTTCAACTTCCAATAATATTGATTTTTTTTTCGGTAGATTTTTTATTTGTGCTTGTAGCTCACTTTAAATGGTTTTAGAAAATAGTTCAGATTTTTTAAAGTGTTTTCCGTTATCTTTAAGCCAGAATGGGTGAATATTTGAACGATTTTAAATGGGGTGAAGGTTCCAACAGTTTCCAGATACTTCTTTTTAAATATCTTTAATACTACTGAGTTTTGAAATGTGTTGTTATTTGTGGCTTTAGTTAAAATGTGTGGCAAGTCTGAATTTATAAAGCATTCCTGTCTAGCTGCGTTTTTTAGAGGGGTCATTTTCAAAATGAAATACGTACGTACGTAAATAACAGTAGCTGTGACGTCATCAGCCCCCACCCGTGACGTCACAAGCCCCCCCCAGCCGTGACGATATCAGAGTGGTACCTTCCCTAACTCCCTTCCAGTCCCTCTCAATAAATATTCAGTGTTTTTTTTCAAGGTATTCCAAGGTGTGTGTGTGTGTGTGTGTGTGTGTGTGTGTGTGTGTGTGTGTGTGTGTGTGTGTGTGTGTGTGTGTGTGTGTTGCCTTATTTTTCGTTGTACGAATGGTGATACAGTGTGTGTTGCTTTGTCTTTCGTTGTACAGATTGTTATGCAGTGTGTGTGTGTGTGTGTGTGTGTGTGTGTGTGTGTGTGTGTGTGTTACCTTATCTTTCGTTGTACAGATGGTGATGCAGTGTGTGTGTGTGTGTGTGTGTGTGTGTGTGTAATGCATTGTCTTACGTTGCACAGATGCTTATGCAGTGTGTGTGTGTGTGTGTGTGTGTGTGTGTGTTGCCTTGTCTTTCGTTGTACAGATACTTATGCAGTGTGTGTGTGTGTGTGTGTGTGTGTGTGTGTGTGTGTGTGTGTGTGTGTGTGTGTGTGTGTGTGTTGCCTTATTTTTCGTTGTACAGATGGTGATGCAGTGTGTGTTGCTTTGTCTTTCATTGTACAGATTGTTATGCAGTGTGTGTGTGTGTGTGTGTGTGTGTGTGTGTGTGTGTGTGTGTGTGTGTGTGTGTGTGTGTGTGTGTGTGTGTGTGTTCCTGTGTTGCCTTATCTTTCGTTGTACAGATGGTGATGCAGTGTGTGTGTGTGTCTGTGTGTGTGTGTGTGTGTGTGTGTGTGTTGCCTTGTCTTACGTTGCACAGATGCTTATGCAGTGTGTGTGTGTGTGTGTGTGTGTGTGTGTGTGTGTGTGTGTGTGTGTGTGTGTGTGTGTGTGTGTGTGTTGCCTTGTCTTTCGTTGTACAGATACTTATGCAGTGTGTGTGTGTGTGTGTGTGTGTGTGTGTGTGTGTGTGTGTGTGTGTGTGTGTGTGTGTGTGTTGCCTTGTCTTACGTTGTACAGATGCTTATGCAGTGTGTGTGTGTGTGTGTGTGTGTGTGTGTGTGTGTGTGTGTGTGTGTGTGTGTGTGTGTGTGTGTTGCCTTGTCTTTCGTTGTACAGATGCTTATGCAGTGTGTGTGTGTGTGTGTGTGTGTGTGTGTGTGTGTGTGTGTGTGTGTGTGTGTGTGTGTGTGTGTGTGTGTGTGTGTTGCCTTGTCTTTCGTTGTACAGATGCTTATGCAGTGTGTGTGTGTGTGTGTGTGCGTGTGTGTGTGTGTGTGTGTGTGTGTGTGTGTGTGTGTGTGTGTGTGTGTGTGTGTGTGTGTTGCCTTATATTTCGTTGTACAGATGGTGATGCAGTGTGTGTTGCTTTGTCTTTCGTTGTACGGATTGTTATGCAGTGTGTGTATGTGTGTGTGTTCGTGTGTTGCCTTATCTTTCGTTGTACAGATGATGATGCAGTGTGTGTGTGTGTGTGTGTGTGTTGTCTTGTCTTACGTTGCACAGATGCTTATGCAGTGTGTGTGTGTGTGTGTGTGTGTGTGTGTGTGTGTTGCCTTGTCTTTCGTTGTACAGATACTTATGCAGTGTGTGTGTGTGTGTGTGTGTGTGTGTGTGTGTGTGTGTGTGTGTGTGTGTGTGTGTGTGTGTTGCCTTGTCTTACGTTGTACAGATGCTTATGCAGTGTGTGTGTATGTGTGTGTGTGTGTGTGTGTGTGTTGCCTTGTCTTACGTTGTACAGATGCTTATGCAGTGTGTGTGTATGTGTGTGTGTGTGTGTGTGTGTGTGTGTGTGTGTGTGTGTGTGTGTGTGTGTGTGTGTGTGTTGCCTTGTCTTTCGTTGTACATATGCTTATGCAGTGTGTGTGTGTGTGTGTGTGTGTGTGTGTGTGTGTGTGTGTGTGTGTGTGTGTGTGTGTGTTGCCTTGTCTTTCGTTGTACATATGCTTATGCAGTGTGTGTGTGTGTGTGTGCGTATGTGTGTGTGTGTGTGTGTGTGTGTGTGTGTGTGTGTGTGTGTGTGTGTGTGTTGCCTTGTCTTTCGTTGTACATATGCTTATGCAGTGTGTGTGTGTGTGTGTGTGTGTGTGTGTGTGTGTGTTGAAAATGTACGCCCGCGCGCGCGCGTACATTTTCAGTTTGTTAACTGCCTAAATAATAAATCGTTTATTATTATTATTATTATTATTATTATTATTATTATTATTATTATTATTATTATTATTATTATTACACACACACCTGTAGTTCAAGAGATTAGGTTAAGTTTGCTTAAACACACACACACACACACACACACACACACCTGTAATCAAAGAGGGTACCACGGGGTTTCTTGTTCTTCCTCGCTGGCATTGGGTTGAAGCAATTCTTGTTCTTCCTCGCAGCATTGGGTTCCGAAGCAAGCCCCAGCAACTGGGACTTGCTTCGGAACTTCTTGCCATTGGGGCTGAGAGAGAGAGAGAGAGAGAGAGAGAGAGAGAGAGAGAGAGAGAGAGAGAGAGAGAGAGAGAGAGAGAGAGAGAGAGAGTTTTGTCATTTTTTTAATAATTTCGTAGATTTTTGCTGTTTTGGTCTTATTTGTCAGAGAGAGAGAGAGGGAGGGAAATATAAACACAAACACACACTTACCTGTAATAATACACATCTACTTTACTGCAAGTCAGCCCAGTTTTCCTCAGCACTTCCTCTCTTTTTCAGCCGCGCGGGAGGGCAGAACACTCAGCGCCTTTTTTTCTATCTGCACCGACATCTTGTGAGGGCGAGGGAGAGGGAGCGGGAAGGAGTCACAGAACTTGCCGTCTGTGAACGAGTAACAATGAAGAAATTACAATGAAGAAATTACTGGGGGAGTCTCTCTCTCTCTCTCTCTCTCTCTCTCTCTCTCTCTCTCTCTCTCTCTCTCTCTCTCTCTCTCTCTCTCTCTCTCTCTCTCTCTCTCTCTCTCTCTCTCTCTATATATATATATATATATATATATATATATATATATATATATATATATATATATATATATATATATATATATATATATAAAACCTAAATTCTGCTGTATTTGGAAAGTGGCAGTTTTGCATAATATTTGGAATAATTACATATGTACGATAATTTTACCAGAAGTACAACAATTTCAACTTGAGCCAGGCCTTTGGATCGGCAACTCCTGTAGAAGGGAAAAAAAAAAGAGAAATGAACAGCATCTTCTATCCTAATTGTTCATACATCTGGCACGCCACATTCTCTCCAGAAACTCTTTCACCGCCTCAATCATCCTTTCATTCGCCTCTCTACACAGTCCCAGCAACAACACCATCCATTCCTTTCCTGTCTTCTCCATTCTTTCATTCCTATCGTGCCCTAACTCAGTCAGTATCACTTGCATCATCTCATTCCTGTCTCTGGCATACTTCACACACTCCAGCACCACATGTTCCACCGTCTCATCCTCTCCCATGTCACACATCTGGCACACTTTGCTGCGGGACTCAGACCACCTGTAACTCCTTGCATTCACATCCATACACTGTGCCCTCGCTCGGAAGAGAAGATCACTGCCTAGGCTTCCATCATACCACCTTTCATACCTCGGGGCCTCTTTCTCCTTGTACCATTCCAGGGTCTTCTTTCTTTCCATTTCATTCTTCCATTCATTCAGTCCCACACATTTCACTTCTTTGTCTATCTCATTCTTCCATTTTCTCACATCCCATTCGGCTCCCACTCTGCCTCCTCTTGTTACCACCCATTCACGCTCATATTGATTCTTCCCAACCATTCTTATCGCCCACACAACTTGCAATCCATTCCTGTCTGTCATTCTCATGCATCTCTTCCTCCATTTGCTTCCACTTTCATTCCACAGGTACACCTTCCTTGGTATTCTCGCATCATCCATTCTCTCAAGCCTAAACTTGTACCTAAGTGTGGCTTTCGTGAGTCTTTCTCTAAAGGTGCTCCATCCCATGTCACCTCTCAAGGCTTCAACTGCTGTGCACCTCGGTGCACTCAGTGCTATCCTTGCTACTCTATTCTGGCCCACTACTAACTTATCAGTTTCACTTTCATTCCATGCAATCATATCCATACCATACATTATACATGGCACAGCCACATTCTTCCACACTTCTCTCATCGGCAGATTCAAAATATTGTGTTGATCTTGCTCTTTGGACAAATAAATATAAAGAATGAATAAAATGTACATGAAAACTATTTATAATGGAGAAAATAGTAACCAGAAAAATACGCAATTGTTTATTATACATGTTTTCAAGCTTAGTAGTTGTAGTAGTAGTAGTAGTAGTAATGGTGGTCTGGTGCTGATGCTGCTGTTGGTGCTGCTGTTACTGATGCTACTGCTACTACTATTATTACTAATCCATACGATCTTTTTCTCAATTCCTTCCTCTTCTAAATATCTAAATTAACGCCTATCTATTGAGTACCTGTATATTAACCTCTCCTACTCGTCTCCACCTCTACTACCTCCAGTACCCTCCCTGCTGGAACCCCTACACCTCAATGCACCCCTTCCAGACCCTTCACGTCCACCATACTTGAATCTAGTAGCTTCATGTATCACGACGCACGCTATAACACCCCTGACACGCTTCTGACATAGCAGCAACTCCCCAAAACACCCCAGAATCTCTCAACTTATCTCAAGAACCACGCTTCTAACCTGACACACGCAATAACTATCGCCAGCATGCCTACAGCATCCCCAAAGCAACCCCAATCACACCAACATATACCAAATCATCCCAAAAATACTCACTACACCCCAAATCACTTCAAAACACACCCAAGCACATCTTAAACACGTTAAAACCATCGAAATATCTCCAAATACATCCAAACAACTCCAAAACACACAAAAACAGCCCTAAAACACTCCCAGATACACACAAAACACACCAAAAATATGATAAAACGCCCAAAATATACTTAAACACGCCTATAACACCCCAAAATACCCCTGAACACTTCCAAAATATCCTAAAACATCTAAAACCATATCAAAATACACTCAAGCACACTCAAACCAATTGCTCTTGGTCGTGGAGGATAGCAAAGTTGAAGGCTAGTTCACCAGAATGGTCAGTGAAGGGAGAGGAAAGCCAAAGTTGGTGGTGAACATTGAAATCTCCAAGAATGGAGATCTCTGCAAAAGGGAAGAGTCAGAATGTGCTCTACTTTGGAAGTTAAGTAGTCAAAGAATTTCTTATAGTCAGAGGAGTTAGGTGAGAGGTATACAGCACAGATAAATTTAGTTTCAGAGTGACTGTAGTCGTAGCCAGATGGTGGAAAACTCGGAAGATTCAAGAGCGTGGGCACGAGAGCAGGTTAAGTCATTGCGCACATAAATGCAACATCCAGCTGTGGATCGAAAATGAGGATAAAGTAGGAGGTAACAGAAAAGGGTCTACTGTCAGTTGCCTCAGACACCTGAGTTTCAGTGAGATAAAGAAGATGAGGTTTAGAAGAGGAGAGGTGGTGTTCTACAAATTGAAAAATAGATCTTATGTAGACCGCGAATGTTGCAGAAGTTAATAAAGAAAAAGTTGAGGAGGGTGTCAAGACACTTAGAGTCGTCAACAGAAGGACAGTAGTCACGTTACGGTTCTTGAGAGAGAGAGAGAGAGAGAGAGAGAGAGAGAGAGAGAGAGAGAGAGAGAGAGAGAGAGAGAGAGAGAGATAAATAATTGATTTAACTCACCCACTTGTTCTTGTCCTTCCTCCTCCAATTCCTTCTCCTCCTCCTCTTCTTACTTCTTAAATATTTTTCATTGCCTTCTTGTTAGTTATCATCTTCCTCCTCTTCCTATTCCTTCGTCTCTTTCTTCTCTTCTTCTTCTCATTATTATTATTATTATTATTATTCTACCATTTCTTCTTCCTCCTCTGCCATCATTTTATTCCTCCTCCTCTTTTTTCTTCTTCCTTCCTTGTTCTTGATTATCAACCTATTCTTGTTTACTCGTCCTCTTCACCTTTTCCTCCTATTCTAAATGAATAAATAAACAAATAAATAAGAGAAATATTCAAATAAAAGAAAAAATAGAGAGAGAGAGAGAGAGAGAGAGAGAGAGAGAGAGAGAGAGAGAGAGAGAGAGAGAGAGAGAGAGACCCATGGCTATTTCTCTCTGAAACTGACGTCCATCCACATAACGGCGCCTCGTGTCCTCGGTGTTGCCGCCATTGTAGCATTAATTCAATTTTCTTGTCATTTTTCTTTTATCATAAAATTAATTAAATAATAGAAAATGAAACTTTAAATTTATTCAATGTCACCAATAATTAAAAAAAACATATTCATTACATAATCAAGTTTACATACAATTAAAAATGCAAAACTATCATTACAAGATACAAAAATGTGGTAGCAAGGGTATTTTAATACCATTGTGAACACCAGGTATCAGCAGGAGTGGACAAGACTGAGTGGACACTCTCCCTGAGCCCATAATGAAGAGTGCCAGTCAGCAGTCCCTGCCATGCCTCAGAGGGGCTCGTCACCACCCACTGTGCCACCATTATCAAAACTCTCCGGCACAGATACATATAAAAAAAGTTGACCATGTAAAAATTATGATTCACTATCAAATCCAATTCTGTTGCATGTTGAGCTGCACTCAAATGCATATATCCAATGTAAATGTCAACATACATGAATAAAAGTCAGCCAAAGCATTGCATACATCCCATTCACAACATGAAAGGCTCTGCACCTCAAGGCATGGCACATTCCTTCAAGGTTACCCAGTCCTCACAACTCTACCATTTACCACATACAAAACCCTACTAATAAGCTTACTACTATTACAGTGTTGATAAACATGCAACATGTTAAAAGTGTGTATGACTGAAATCACAGGTTAGGAGACCAGAGTTAGAAAAAGATGCATTATATATTTTATACCATAAAATTGTGTTTGTCCCCATCCCTTGGCCTTTGTCACAATATTCTGATTAGCTTTAAGAAAGGTTTCTGCCAATTAGTAATTTTGATTGCATATTTTCTTAATACAACCCTTAGAAAGAGGTTTAGAAATACTGGTAGTAATACAAAAGCATACACAGTATTGCAGACAGTGAAACCATTAACATTCAGTATACATATGCTAATGGTCCAGGTGTGCCAGCAATGAAGGGAGAGGTAGGAACACATGGATGTCACTTGCACAAGGTGACGGGCAACTCTTGTTGTTGCTGATACTTATGTGGCTTGTCTGCCCTATTTGCCCCAGGTCTTGTTCTTACATTTTTTCATGTTAGTTTTCACAGCATGGCTTCAACCATGAACAAGGGGCATTATATACTGCAGTATTTATCTTTACTATGATTATCCTACACTCACTAAATGACATTTTCCCTGGGATGTTGCTAATGGCAGTGTATAATAAAGTTCATAATTCTGATCCAATTTCAGTGTTGAAACAATTATTATAGTATTTAAACATACACATTTACCATGTTGGCAGTGAGGAGGCTCATGTCAAACTAGATAAATAGCTGTTCAAAAATACAGATCAGTCCATTAAAGGGAAGGGTGTCTTTTTAGTGGTATTCTTTACAGCAAACAGAACATAAACACACTCACAAACACACAGCTAAATCCTGCTTTAATGGACCTCTGGGTGTTCTCATTGAGTTTTTATGGCCAACCAACCACAAAACATCCAATTTCCTCAATAAATACTGATTTTTTTCTAAGTTTGAGCTTGAGACCCTGATGAGAGAGAGAGAGAGAGAGAGAGAGAGAGAGAGAGAGAGAGAGAGAGAGAGAGAGAGAGAGAGAGAGAGAGAGAGAGAGAGAGAGACTTTGTCAACTTTCTGGTACCACCTATCCATTATAAATAATTATCGACTACTTGAATACGTATCTGAAAACAGCAAATAAGCTTCAATGAAGGCAAATGTCTGCTATGGTACCTACAGTAACAAAAACACACAAACACAAACACTACTACAACCTACAGTGAACACCAAAATGGTACCCCCTGTGAGTGGCTGACTGCCTCTCTTTCTCTCTGTCTCACTTGTTACTCACTGGCCTCAGTCTAGACCAAGTAAACCCAGTCTCGTCAAAGTATAACTGTCCTGAACTAATAATACAACCATCAGGACCCAGCACGACAGAGCTAGACCATATACACAAGCAGCCTATGTAGATACATGTCTGGACTAACTGTGGCAAGTCTCAACCAAACACACAGCTGCTGCTTGGTCCACATACAACCTACCTATATGGTCCACATACAACCACTGAGGACTTAACACAACAGGCCTGGTCCCCTTGGTAATACCTGTCTGGAAGTCTGAGTGCCACTGCCAGGTGAAATAACATTTTAGGATAGGTGTGACTCCTGCGGTGATATGAGAAAACCGTCCCTAAAATGCAATTTCCATGGCAATGTGGAAGTCTTGAAGGAAATAATTTTTGTGGTACACTAAGGCATTGATACGCAAATTTTAAAATGTAGCTATGTTCATTTCTTACATGAGATTCTTTACTTCCCACTGTTGTCCATTACAACAAAATTTGATGTGTGTGTGTGTGTGTGTGTGTGTGTGTGTGTGTGTGTGTGTGTGTGTGTGTGTGTGTGTGTGTGTGTGTGTGTGTGTGTGTGTGTGTGTGTGTGTGTGTGTGTGCACAAATAAGGATATGTGTGTTATCCAGGCTTGAGAAGCATTCTTCAAAAGTTTAAATGAGCCAACCCTCAGATCCCACCCTACACGGGTCCCTCCACCACCACCACCACCTCTACCACTAGACTGCCTGGCAGGAGCTGCTCTGTCTTCTTGGGGTCACTGCCCTCATACCCAAAAAGTTATATAAAATCATACAATGCAAAATATCTTACATAATAAGCTGCATTTGGTATTAAATATAAAAGCAAACTGCTTACAGATACTGGACTTGTGCAGAGGTGGTGGTAAACCTTCCATTATTACGATCAAAAACACATCCTCTACATAATCTCCAGATTTAGACGGAATGTTTACATACACAGACTCGGTCAACAGTATGTGTGGTAAGTAGTATGTTTTTATATATATATATATATATATATATATATATATATATATATATATATATATATATATATATATATATATATATATATATATATATATATAATATATTTTCCCCGCTTGGCTCTGAGGGGCATTGATTCAGTTGCGTGAGACACCACATCCCACCAGCACAGAGACATGAGGAAAAATTTTATGGCATGTACAGTGGAATGTGCTACTTCCAAGTGGATGCCTGTAAGAGTTAAAAGCTTTGAGTAAAATAATAATAATAATCAACATGCACAAAGAACTCTTCTTTACACTTACACCAGAACACTACAACAACCGGACATATCAGCGATGGCCATGACCTGTTCACAGACCTGCTCAAACATTAAACACTCGAGTCAATTTAAGAGTGGTACCAGCGTTTAAAGCCTTGAACACTTGTACTGGAAAATTATTCAATGAATGGTATATGCGTATATGCTGTAAAAGCAAGAATGGAACCACTGAAATCTGTTCTACAAACTCTTTGGTGGTGGTATGACTAGCAAGATCCAACAATGTGTTTCTCTGTATCACAACCAGTCCATCATGTCATGACTTGGAAACCTCAAGCTCATTTGTACTTTGGACTCACACCAACATTTAATCCCAAAGAGCATTTCTTAATCATGGAAATTTACAACTACATAAGTCTTGTGGCAGTAAGTGGGCAAATATACGGGCTAAACTTATACAATGTTAAGAAAATATAAAAGATGACTTATTCATTTTGATCATCAGTTAAACTAAATGCTTAACAGTCAGAATTTCCTTGTAAAATATAAGTACGTACACATTTACTAATAAAATCTCCAATGACAGCCAACTTCCCCCTAATCCTGAGTCATGAATGGTGCAGATGAAGACAAAGCAGGAGGATGTTTCAGCGCTCTCTCTACAGCTGATGATGGCAGCCTGGCAGTGACTGCAGCTTGTGCCGGGGAAAACTGATTCAGTCCACCACTTGGAGGATGACTCAGATTCATTTTGGCCAACACGACAGTATTTTCCTAGACACCCGATGCCTGCGGAACACTTCTTACCAATGCTAATTTTGGCTTGGTTTCATATTCTGGGTTTGTAGGTTAAGGAGACATGCACTCTTTGGACGTCTGTTTCTGTACAGTCGTGGTCGGTGAGGGCCGGGGGAGAGTCAGGTACTGGGGGAGGGGCGCGCCGCCGAGGGCTGGACACGTAGTCTCCAGGAGTTGGAGTTTTGACGTCTGCACTTGATGATCTTCCCCGAGATCCTTTCTGTCCGTTTTCCTTGTCCTTTTTACTGGAGGAACGCCTTACCAACTTTCTCTCTTTGTCCTTGCTGGATGAGCGTCTCAGTAAGCTTCCCACGTTTTCACTGCTTGCTCCACCTTCAATGAAACACAAGACATTAGAAACTACACTATTACAATATATAGTCATGAAAATGTTTGTGCCAGAAACAATGTCCTTCTCCCTCAACAAAACACACAGCATTAGCAATTACATTATTAACACGTATATTCATAAAAATATTCGTGTTGAAATATTGTTCTCAATATTTTTAAATGTTATTTTTTTGGGATGTAGTAAGGTTGTTGACAATTGTCCCTTTCCACCAGCGGCCAATAGGACTAAGAGTATGAATAATATGTGTATGAATGTGTGGTGCTTTGTCTGGGCTACCCCATGTATAATTGCCAGCCTGGTACAGTTACCACTGAACAATTTGTTTAAGAATTTACAGATAGAAATTATGAAAAAAATGTTGTATTTAATCATTAACAAATATTTTTAGGGAGTTATAGAAAAATATTTGAAAAATCCTAAGATCAATTACAAAATGGAGCACAAAATTAACAAATATATATTTTTTAAGTTATAGGGGAGAAAGCAATGGAAAAATTCTACAATAAATCACAAAATACAACAGAAAATCAAGCACATTAATAAATAATTCTTTTCAAGTTAACCACAAAAATAACTAAATAAAATGAATAAATAAATTCAACATTGGAGCACAAAACCAGGCAAATTATCACCTGAGGGCGGCCTGTTGATGGAGCCAGAGCGGAGGATGTAGACGGCACGCGGCTGGCACTCCACGTCCACCGGCGGCAGCGGTGAGGCATGGGGAGAATGGGACAAGAACCATTCACTCCGAGTTCTCATGCGTTCAGTCTGTCTCTCGTGAACCTGGTGGGTTGATATTACTGTTAATTCAAGTCTACAATACGATACACTGAGAAGGGTGAGAGGTGAATTACTATTATTATTATTATTATCATTATTATCATTAACTCATCAATTAGGTTTGCAAACTGTGATATTAATTAGTATGGAAAAGCAAATGAGACTGCAAAGTTTGTAGTATGAGTAAGGACACAATATAGTTTAATCTGCAAGGTATACATAGTGTGATAGTCTAAAAAAAGACTAATTGCTATGGACATGATTGCAAAAGTTTGTAATATGAATGACATAATAGTTTAATCTGCAAGGCACAGTGTGGTTGACTAAATAAGGTCTAATCACACACAGATGAGTAACATAAATGTTTAAATTGTCTCTTTATGTGCAAAATCAAAATAACACAAGAATACCAGACTAGAACACTGCCTGTATCTTGCATTTTCACTTTTCACCAAAGTTTTATTCTAACTAACGATTCAGATTTCATTAATTTTCTTCTCTCAAGGATTAACTTAAAAAAAAAAATTATAAGGAAAATTTTTCATATACTTCCAAAAATGTGAAACTGTGATATACAAATGTGAGCATTATAAAATATTAAAAAATCTGAATAACACAAAATTCACTGAACTTGATATGTGTGCCAAGTAATAATGCATGTTGAGGAAGCTTCTTATTCACATATCTAGTTCACAAAGACCCAAAGCATTTACTGGACTGAAATCACTCTAATCTTGTGATGCAAACAATATGCAAATCTACAAACTGACCATTCCCTCATAAGAAAGACTTCTAGGAATCCATATCTAAGAAGCACAACAAAATCACTTGATATTCATAGTTAGTAAACTAAATGCTATACAAAGCTACAACTGAAATGCTTGTCATGCCAGTACTGAGACCAAGCTACAAATACAGAAAGAGGCAGTTGGCAATGACTGGTTGGTGTGTATATACAGAGGCTCTGGTGTGCAAAACAAAGGAGAAGTTTGCACAGAGACAATATCCTGTGTGAGTGTTGAGGTGTTTCCCCGCTAACCTGAGGGAGGTAGGAGAGACTCTTGGTACTCTCGGCATAGCGGTTGACCTGCCGCAGCTCATCCAGTGTCATGCGCAGTGCTGAGTGGGAGCTGCCACTGCTGCTGTCCTGCCCATTGCCCTGTGGCACAGCGCACACACACACTAAAGCATTCGTTGGAGCCGCAAGCAGGAGCAGATCCAGAATTTTGTACAATGAAAGGTTAAAGTTAAGCTTATTCCACTTCACAAAACTAAAATTCCACAATATTATGAATTCCAGAACTTTGCTCTTGATTACAAATGAACAAATTTCATGGAGTGTGAATGCTGGATCTGCTCCTGGTGCATCTGAAGGTTATGGAACACTCACACCTACGAGTCTGGCACGCATTGGTTGGTTAACAGGTCAGTGATACCCAAATCTGTAGGTTATGTTATGGTATACACACAATTACTCCTTGTTAATTAACACAACACTCATCCCTGCCCATGTTAACTGTGTTAGTTATGCATCAACCACTAAGCTGTCAAACTCAAAGTGAATATCCACTGAAATCTCCACATCTAGCAGTATTCTTCCCAAAACAGAGTCAAAGTCAAGTCAATGACCTCTAGCACATCATTAGCCCAGTGGATGTCCTGTTACTCTGTGTACACTGTGCAGTATTTGTGAGAAATGACACCAACGTAACACTGTAGTGTAGTGATGCAGTGCAGTGAGGCATATGGGAGCTCATGAAGAAAACAGGGAAGTACAAAATAACAGACAAATTAGAGTAAGGAAAGATCTAGTTAACTACAGTGGTCCCTCAATTATGCTAAAAGTTTAAGGTTGTGGGGAGAGAGAAAGTGAAAGAGAGAGAGAAAAAAAAGGGGGAGAATTCTTGAAAATTAAATCATGAATGAACCTATTAAAAAATCAACATATGAACTGAAAATCCAAATGGGTAAAAGTGAGCATTAAAAACAAAACACCTGCCAATGATCACCTCAACTAGAAAACTAAATTCTTACAGCTACGAATGAAACCAAAACTTTCATTGGATTCTTAGAAACTGATTAACCTACTCCTCCTATATACCAGTCACTATGCAGCCTCACAGTGGAAATAAGATGCCTACTCTGGTATCATGTTCCCATTACCTACATTCCCATGGTTAGGGGTGCTGCCTTGGTGTGCACTCAGTGATTCAGTGAGGAGAGTGCTGCCCCTGTTTTTCTCAAGCAATGTGAACAATACCTTCCTTTTCTATATATTACAGGAAGCAAGATTTACCATTTGTCTATACCCAAGGAGATGGTTGTGACAGAACTCTCCATTTACTTTTATCTTGAGTTGCTCTAAAACCATCATTTTCTCACCTATTTCTCTCACTCTCTCTCACATATACTCTAGCACTTGTCCTATTCAATGAACTACCAAAAATTCATCTTGTTTCATTTTATTACAATAATTATGATCAAGACCTAGTGTCAGTCCACTGTAAGCACGATGATGAATGTGTAAATTAATAAGATGAAAATAAACTAACAGCACACAAAAGAAATGTACACAAATAATGAATACATAATGGGGACCATTGTACTTCACTGATGGTTATGTTGCATAGGACAGGAATCATGAAGCAAAATCCTTTCAAAGCATCGTCAAATACTACATAACTCAGATGTTAGTCACTGGGTAGCGTCCTGCCATGAGACTCACCTTGTACAGGCCATTCTCCTCCAGGGAGGTGGAGAGGCGTGTGCATGACTCCTGCAGGGTGTTCTCGGGCACGCCAGTCACCACACCACCCACAGCACCCGCCTCACTGCTCACGCCACCCATGTAGGCCAGGCCGCTGCTCTCTGGGATGTGGATCAGCTCTGGGGTGGACTGTGATTCCTCCTGGCCGGCCATTGCTAGAAAGACATGGGACCAGGTGATGCAATGTGTCAGAGCTTTCTTTGGAGTGGATGCAATGTATGGTTGATGACTGCTCTAATTCTTATCTCTAAGGGCTGTATGTAATATTAGGCACACCCCACAGCAAGGGGGGGCAGCCACACTGCACGCCCTGCAGCTCAGTGGGGAGAATACTACCACTACATTCCCTGTGTGGTGTGACAGTGACTAGAAGACCAAACAAAGTAACCAGGAACCCACAATGCACTTTCATTCCTACAGTGAAATGTGGCACAGCATCTTTTTGAGGCTACCTGCCTTTATGGGAGATCTTAGCCCAATACTAAAAGATGTTATAATAAACACAGCCTTAGTAATTTTCTCTGAGATCTCACCATTTCTAATTACTTGGAAAGAGAAGTATTGAAACACATAAAAGCATGAGGGGCAGAGTAAAACCCCCAATTAGGACGCATAAAATCATCTTTTTTGAGTTTCTACAAAAATATCAGAAATCTGATTGCTATTAGTTATATGATGAATGCATTGAGGAAAGGTTGTTTTTCTGTCTCTCTCATTCAGAGAGAGAGAGAGAGAGAGAGAGAGAGAGAGAGAGAGAGAGAGAGAGAGAGAGAGAGAGAGAGAGAGAGAGAGAGAGAGAGAGAGAGAGAGAGAGAGAGAGAGAGAGAGAGAGAGAGAGAGAGAGAGAGAGAGAGAGAGAGAGAGAGAGAGAGAGGGGGGGTGAAAAGGATGGGATGATGGGAGCACAAGGGAGAAAGGTGGTGATACAGAGTAGGAAGAGGGCAAGGAGGGAGGGCAAGATGGGAGTGGAGGGAGAGGTGGTGGAGTGATACATGTCACAACTACATCACTTAAAACCTTCCCTGTTTAAATGTCTACTCAGCTCTTGCCAGCTTTACCTTCAAAGCCAAGAGTAAAATCTCTAATGAAATAAATATGGCAATGAATTGTAATGCCATAAATTAAGAGGTGTCAAACAAGCTGTGCCAAAATGTCATATCTATAAAGTTCAGGTGGCATATTCAAACAGGATGCAATGCAAAAATATACACGTATTTATATAGGGTCACGAGTACTATTATGAATTCATGCTTGGCCACACTTGCTGAATGGTGCTGGGATGCCCTAAATGCTCAGCAGCTTTACTCTAATACCCTTCATGGAAAACATGCCTGTGCGTTCTAAGTGGAGAGGGTGAGGCCAGAATATTACAGCTGGCTGGCAATGCCCTTCTAGAATAAAAATCTGAAAAATGTTGTCCTAGTTTGTTTTTATGTTGTATCAATACCCAGACACTGCAGATTCCCCCTTCATCTCAATGTTTATGGTAACTAAGTATTTCTTGTTGTAGGCAGTAGTTCAGTACATTGGTAGTTCACCTGACACATTAGAAAAACAAGTACAACAGCAGCAACATGTACAAATTGATGTTCCTCCAAACAACAACCATTTGGTGTTTGGCAATTTTTCTAACTTGTTTTTGGGGCATTGGTCCATGTTTTCATGCATGAAGGATTTGCATGTTGAGTCTCTGTGGCCATAGACTATAATGGATAAGGTATCTACTGACAGTAAATTAATTATCATACCTATACTGATTACACAGGGGAAGTTTTTTAATGAATGGTGCATCATAACTAGGTAACAGCATCCAAATTGAGTGTTTGTAGTCACTATGATGGTTAAGGTATCTACTGACAGTAAACTAAATATTATGACAGCTGATTTCACAGGGGAAGTTATTTTCATTGATGGTGCGTCCTAGTTGGGTTTTTTTTTTAAGAGGAGCCTAGCGCCTTGACACAGGATTGCTGGAGACTCTGTCCTGACCACTGCTCCAGGAAGGGGGGGAGCGGGGGGGGGGCATGAACTAGTGATAACAGAAATACAGATGGAGTCAACATTTCTCTATCAATGAAAATGTTGACACTGACTTTGGGGAAGAAAATGCATTGCCTAAATCTACAAGAATAAAAAGGAATACAGATCCAATGAATAAACAATGACTGTATAACTACAATGATAACAACAGACTTAATAACTTATACCAATCATCACCACGTCATCTGTCTGCAGTGTTTGGTGGTGCACAGGGATGTAAGACAAATACTTGGGCTTGGGTTTGTGTTGATGAATGGGAGTTGTGGACATTTGCACTGCACAATCAACATTCATTCCTGGCGTGGACGAACAAGTTATTTTCTACTTGTAGCTCGCAACTTATTCCTCAATACATGTGAAGAAAGTGTTTGACTTTCCCAATATCACGAGTCTCAGGTTTCATCTAAGTGCCTAATTTCTCCTTATCTCAAAATTTGTAGCATATTCTTGCAAACTTCACCTCAATCAACCCAAAATAAACATAGACCTTCAACCACATCATCAACATCTTGTGAATGAGGAGGTTTCCTGTGAGTTCACCACAATCAATATGGAGCTTGAGTCACCTATGATGCAAAGGGCACACATTTACCCACAGGCATACTACACTAAACTATAACTGACTTGAGAGAGAGAGAGAGAGAGAGAGAGAGAGAGAGAGAGAGAGAGAGAGAGAGAGAGAGAGAGAGAGAGAGAGAGAGAGAGAGAGAGAGAGAGAGAGAGAGAGAGAGAGAGAGAGAGAATTACTGAGTGGCGCTGGATTTATTTCAGATATGCCCCTCCTTATCGATAACAAGGAGCTCTACCGCTGCTAACAGTTACTTGCCCGCTGTCTGAGATTGGTAGGTTCTTATTCTTTAAGAATTTATAACCTTGAAATGTTGAGAAGTTTTTGTAGAAAATTTATTTCATCACTGCACAGAATAACGGAAATCTAAGTATGGGTTATGATTCTAAATATGTGAGCATCAGGAGAGCCACATCAAATCAACCTTGAGTCATCATGTGATGCTGGAAGTTTCACCAACACTAAGGCTCAGCTGTGGAGGAATCTCAGGGAGACAGATTTTAAAGTTAACCAGAAGGATGAATGTCAGCAAAAGGAGAATATATGTGTAAAAATATTTGAAGAGGATTAGCTGAAAAATCTTAATTTGTGTAAAATCAGTGTTTTGTTGTAATAGCAGAGTGTATAACATTTTGTTTTATAAATAATTTCAAATGCTTTTTAGCATTCTGCTTTAAGTTTTGTGCCACCCAACATGTACAGAAACAGGCCAGTTGTGTGGCAAAAATGAGCTTATCAGGTAAAAGCTTAAGAAACAGCAGCTACATTCAAGGCTTGTGTTCTGAGTGGACACATTTCAAAAAATACTGCAATTTCCAATTTCTAATGCAAAATATGTAACTGATCATAGCCAATCTCTACAGATGAATAATTGTCATGCAGCAAAAATCTAATAAATTTTTCAAAAAAATAAATAAAAAGCAATGACTAGCTTCCATATGCACTATCCTTGAAGCAGCAGCTCTGAAGGAACAGAGAATGACTTGCTGTCACTGGTGAAGCTTCTGCAGCTGTGGGGGCAATGCATGACAGGCAGCTCCCCATTCAACATCTCACAACATGAAATAGTATCAAAACATTTCACCAAGCATCCGTCTGACCTTGGTAAGGCAAGACTTATTCCTCTGTAGGCCTGTACAGCAGTGGTGGGGACAGTGCAATACAAACATCATCCTTTCAAGAGCCTCAAAACATGAAACAATGGCACTACTCAACATCTCACTAAGCATTTCTAACCTCAACACAGTGAGACTAACAGCAGCACTTGAGGTGTCCCAGTAGCCAAACTAATGCTTCAGGGTTCAACACTAAGGACAACAAGAATGCATTACAACACTGAATGGGTGTGTAATATATCATATACATGATCTGCTACCTTCAAGGTTGAACTTGAGACCCCAGCGCTCCGATTCAAACTGAAGCCAAGTTTTTTCTGCTTCAAGAGAGCGTTGGCCTGATGGGGAAAGAACCATGAGGTAAGAGAGGATGGTAGGCAGCAGGGAATCAGTCTCACTTCCATCTCTCCCTCCTCACTAAAACCACAAAACATGAAAATAAGATCATAAAAATTTTGCAGCCTCATATTTCCACAAGTATAACATTGTTCAGCTGGAGATGCATGACATGACAGCGGAGATATTAATGCTGGCAGTGCTAACTCTTCAATAACTGCAACTATTACTGCTGGACTCTCAGTTCTCCAAACCTAACAACTTAACCTGATCATATGCAATTCCTCAAGGAAAGTCTATCTAAGCACTCACAGTTTCTGATCCACTAGTAACTCAAGGATAAACTATCACATTATTCATATCTCAGCAGTGATCTGTTCAGAAACTAATTTTTATACTACTAAAGTTTGAAATATATATATATATATATATATATATATATATATATATATATATATATATATATATATATATATATATATATATATATAACAGGCACCACCATCCACAGAATACTGTGTATTACATTTTCCCCATCCATAGTATCTGTCTCTGCTCTTTGGTTCACAAGTACTGTAAAGTTTATTTGCATTATTATTACACTACAGAGAATGAGAAACATGTTGCAGTCAACTACATGTATAATGACTTAATCAGATGAAGTGGAATTACAATAGACCTAAATTTAATTTTTCTGGTAAGTACACCTCTTTTTCTTTTCCTTCACAGATTTCAAAGTTGTCAAATTTTCAGTCACAATGCCTGAGTTCCAGATATCATTCAATTACTCTTTATAAAAACACATCATCTTTTCACAGACTTCCATTTTCCACAAGGAAGTCTATGGAAATTATAAGTGTTAGAACAGTTCACAAAATTATTACCAACTAGGAATGAGCCAAATTTTCCCTCACTGCAGAAAGGTAAGACTGAGAAAAGCATGCACACCAACACAAGTTGCTGGCCACCACACTCATACTTACGAGACACTTTGCTCTCGGGTGGATATCTGAAGGCAAATATCCAGTCCTCTTCCACCTTCAGAATGCGTCCCGTGATTCTGGCATAGTACTCGTAGTTGGCTCTCCCAAACAGGTTGCTCACTCCAAAGTTGTCAATCAGAAACTGCATGATCTGAGTGGCCACCTACCAGGAAAATAGTCATGAAAGTATGAGGAACAGCAGCATTTTTTACAAGATTATAAACAAAACAAAACAAAAAAATTTAGTGAATCAATAAATACTCCCATCCATACCCATTACTTTACTTAAATTTCAAGGAGATAAAGGGATATTTAGCCTGGAAATTTCAATGAGCAATGGCCACCTTCAATCTGTAAACTGTGTCTCTTGAGCAGCTTAGTGAAAAACAGCCGTGCATATTGAGTGAGGATTTGTGATTGCTTCCAGTCTGTGAGAAGTGCACATGCTTTTAAGTCTGCCTTACATGTCAGCACTGCCTCTAATGCAGTGCTCCATACCATCATTTGCCTGTCAACACTCACAGAAAATAACAATGGCAGTATCACCAGCTATCTGACTGATCTAAGTGACACCCTTCCTTGTGCTACAAAGTGCAGGAGAGAAAGCAAGAGAAAGCTCAAGCTGAGAAGAAAATGTAGTTGTGGATGCGATAAGAGTGATGCTCAGCCACAAAAGAATAAAAAAGGAAGGAGAGGAGGGTGATGCAATTTCAGGACAGGGTGCACTAAATAAATGCACATGTGGAGCAATGTTTCTGTATCCAGGGAAGCACTAAGCACTACACAAGGCAGAGTGATTGACTGTTGTCTCCTACCTAACTCCCTGCCCATGTCTGGCACCTAACCTCCCCAGGCTGAACTGGGACTACAGTGTACAAAGACACAGGTATGTTGCTTCTCCCTGGCCTGAGATTCAAACCCCACTTTCTCTTTGCTGTGATACCAGTGTATTACCTATGACTACACTGGGCTGCATCTTGGAGTCAAAACAAAATATATATGAATGCAATCTACTTGAATGGAAGTGCAGTATATTCTTATTAACACACTGATGTATTTTTGACATTGTTTCCCCATGACTAAAGTGGTAAAGTCAGCAGAAACACAAATCAATGTCCCCACAGTTTACAGATTAATAGAAATAACCACTGGTGACCAAAATATCAACAAAATGTTAATTCATTTTCATAAACTGGCATGAATCATGACAAAGCTTTACTATTATACAAACCAGCAAGCCAAATATTAATCAACACTTGCTGATGAATTTCTGTAATTATATATATATATATATATATATATATATATATATATATATATATATATATATATATATATATATATATATATATATATATATATGGAAATATAATACCTAAGCATGCATCACTACAACAGACAAGTCTACAAATCCAGAGGTTAAAAAATAAATCTGATGAATATACAAAAAACAAATAAGACAAGTCATGAAAACAAAAGTGTAAATCATGGCAAACTAACAAATACCTTCTTTGGAAAATGGATTTAATAAATGCATCAGCAGAATATTTTATAATGTTACAGAGGTTCTGTATTCAATTAGATGACCATGAAACTCACCTTAGCAAAAAAGGACGTAATATTTCTCTAAATACAATTAAAAGAAATTAAGAAAACTTGTACAGTATTTACCACTTACTTTACAAGACAAAGTGAGGAACATGTATTTAGTAACATGCACCTGCAACACTCTACAACTGTAACAAACTATACGTGACATATTTCAAAGCCCCACACGCCACCTTACAATTCACAACCACATGACAAACTGGACCTTAATGTTTTCTTTTTCATTTTTCATCTTTTTTTCATTATAATTCCATCACTTTCCTTTCAACTGAAGCATTTCTACTGAAAAGTATAAAGGGTAAGTTCTTTTCTTGTCCATATCTACATCACACAACATTTAATTTCAAATAGGCTACATGAATAACACACATCACTACTAAGATGGGCACACTGGAGTGACTCACACAGCAGCACAGTTTGAACCAACCACCCACTTTTACTTCTTAACCATGACCTCAGTCTTGTCTTTGCCCAGAAATAGTGTGTAGTCATGCTAATTAATTAACTACTGTAATACTGTCTTTAATGTTATGGTACGTTCATGTGGCAAACAAGCACTCAACAAAAGACAATGTGAATCCTGTGCATCTAAATGTGTGAAACAAAATGCCTTGAGGAAAAACAAGGTGTTGGCAAGTTATGAGTAAGGTCAGACCACGGCTGCCACTGGACATCTGATACAGTAAAGTCAGAGCACACTGCAGAGTGGGCTATGCAATAATGCTGACAGAAAAAATGCAGACTAACAATTCACCCAAACAAAACACCACTGCCAGGTGGAACAGTCAAGAACTGGACAGTACATTTTCCACATCACCACATTCATGCTTCTGGGCAAATGCACACCTATAAACAGATCACAAGTTCAGATGTTTCCACACAGCAAATGTTTATAATGATGTGGTCAAGATGAGGGCAAATCTATGGCTCACCACTGCTCACTTTGCACTCACTCCAGCTCCACCTGACTCAACGATTGGTGAATTTAACACAGGCTTGCCAAACCTCACTTGTATGGCTGAGGCTTGCAGATGACAGAAACCCATCTCCTCCTGCCAGAAGTTTGTCTGGGCAAGCCATTAGGATGCTGTCACCATGTGTTCTCTTCCCTTGCTGTACATATGATTCTCTTCCACTACACATCAAACTTCACTGCATTGTCCAGGAATTCCACCAGTACATGATTCAGTATTCCAAACACCAGTAAATCAAGGCAAATAATTACGGGAAGACAGGAACACAGAGTATGGGAAGCTCTGCAGCGTTGCGGTGGTGCTATCAGGAGTGAGGGACCAATCAGGAGTGTCACACGTGACAGCACAAAATAAAAATTATCTTAACATAACGCAATAATGAAAATCCTGAAATGACACTAAATGTTTGAAAAGGAGAGTGGAAGTACATGGTAAGTGATATGGATGGAGTGCAGCAGACATGATGCAATGGAGTGAGATGAATGTAATGTTGAAAATACAACACAGTGTGAACACTCTTACATCCACTGATGGCCTGTTAACACACCAACTTATGTCCTATAGTTCTATCTGCTCTTATTACGATGTTTGTTTTCTCTCATGATAACAGAGAACAACGTCTTTATTTAAGAAAAGTTGAGGTGCTTTAGGATACTCAAACTTATAATTTTCCCTGTTTCACTACACTCATTTCTGTTGATGAAACATTATGAATTGGTTTCCAGTCAATTAAAAAAAAACTTCTCTTGGAATATGCAGCTTGTATAGTTACTGTGAGATCTTGAGTACAATCCATTTCAATATTAAGACCAGTGTTTACTCATGTGGTGCTTGCCACTCACTTTATACTGACTTTGTATTTCATATTTCAACTGCTGTTTCAATATCTGTAACACTGACCTGCACCCCAAATGGTATAAATACCTTTTTCTCAAACAGCAGCCAAAATACAAGAACAATGTTGATGTGATGTGAATGGTGTGCACCACAAAAGTAAAGAATGCAGGTCACACCAAAATGAAGTACAATCAACATAGCTCATGGGGTAGTTTTGATGTACTGTTGTAGCGCCACATGAACAGAGAACTAAGAGACCTAAGAGTGGCTTAATTTGTTCCTATACCTACAGTAATTGTCATATGCAGTGAGCACTTTCAATGTTATGAACAAATAATAAAAACATGCAAAGAGATATTCTTTCGACAGATAGTCTGATCACTCAGGCTATAGGAAGGCATAGCCTGAATCAGCAGCCATCCCAAAGCAATCCTTCACAAGATTAAAAAGACAAAATATACTTTTAATTTCTTGCATAATTTTCATATTGTCATACTGCCTGTTCAATATGAGATGCAAAACTTGGCTTGAAAGACAGCTAGCAATGAAGGACACCATTAATGAAAGTATGTGATGCTGTTTGTTACTTACATGAAACCTTAACACCTTACATCTCATCCTAACCCTCAGTCCAGGTTACAATGTAAAGTGCACGGTACTCCATTAAGCATTCCTTTCTAGTAAACACCTGTGCAATACATGACAGGAGGTGGGCACTGTGCTGGGAAGGTGTAAGTACAAATACTGAATAACCTTAACCCTGGTAAGTTAGATTAGGTAACATTCAACTCAATGGACCTCCACCACCAACAGATACCACTTTCCTCTACAAGTACATTAAATAGAAGTGAAAATACATAGAACATTTCTTTACAATGAGTATGCTGTTCTGAAGACACTTTACTCAGGAGTGCACACTAAACAGTGATATTTGTGCCATAAAATTAAAACTTCAATGATAAATTTTCAAGTACCAAAATATTGAGCCAATATGTGGAAAGTCATATTGGCATTTGGACAACCCCATGCATCTCACTAAAATGACACTTGAGAGCCAGGAAACACTATTGAGGGAATTACTTTGCACATACATGGGAGACTTGCTCTTGTTTCTGGCGTGGCTCCAAACAATGAATGAAACTGTCCAAATGACACAAAGAACACACATGATAAAAGATCATTATGATCATAATGAAGAAAACTGTACATTTGATGCATACTTAAATTTCAAGGCCAGATCAAACTATGACATCCAAGTGAACCATGTAGGGAAATACGCAACATTAACGCTAAGTGACAGACAACACACCCTTGCCTAATGCAATGCCGAGTGAGTAAAATGTGGTGACAAGACGGGTGCCAGATGTAAAGTGTATCATACAGAGTTAGGCAAGTCTTTACTACCAACCTATCAACAAGTGCCTCAAGAATATACAAAAAAGAAAGACTGACCTAAAAGTGGAAGGCAATGTACAGTTTCATGGTCCTTCTGATTTCCATCTTTAGTTATTCATTCATAATTCCAGGAAAGAAGTGAGAACTTAACAAATGGAATCAAAGTCAAACATCTAGGGTACATGGATACAAGACACCCAGAAGGTAACACTGGGAGAGAGGAGTAGTACTTACATCAACTTCTTCCTAAATTCGTCCCAAGGAATTTACGGGGCACAAAAAAAATTTAAATGTCAAGTAGGATGTGAAGTCAACATAAGATTCTACTTAAAAAAAAAAAAGGAAAAAAATGGGGTGATGAGATACAAAAGAACAGCAATTAGTTACTTACAATGCCTATATAATAATGGGCATCTTGAGCCAAGTGGGATTCAGCTGTCCTAAAGTAACACAGAATATGAATGTGTTAAGCCGATGCAAGCTAAGTCAGTATTTTATATAGAGAGTTATGGACTTATTCTCTCAGTATTAGTAGCATAGATATCTCCTACAATCTGGACAGACTCATTACTTCATGCACACATCTAAGGCTGACATCACCACCAGCTATCATCACTCTGGAAGACATCTCAATGGGTAGTATTTCACTCACTAATACTACCACCACCAAGATGAAAACTGGCTAAGAAAAAAAGTCTTCTCAAATCAGCTTTTGGGGAGAGAACAAACATTTATTTCTACCTGCATGTTTAGCCAATTACTGTTATGCATCCAAGGGGTTGATTTAGGAGACAATTAATACTGATGCTACAAACAAATGCACACTGTTTACCAAATGTTGCAACCAAAGTATATATGTCACTGCTTCACCTCAAATCTACACCTCCAACTGCAGACTCTTCAACTTTGTGTCATCTGGTGATTAGTTTCCAGCCAATTGTTGATCATGCACTGTCTAATCATACAAAAAGGATGCCTCTTTTTCTTTCTTATTCACAAGTGAACTACAAAATGGGAATCAACTCTTGGCATGCAGAGTAAATAAAACCTGAAGAAAATTTCCTTCTCATGCATAAAATAATCACTGTTCCAAAATTATATTCGGCTTATATAAGTCTTTAATATGTGACTTCCATCCTTTAATATCCTAACATTACTATCCTTCTCTAATCTTTTATTCATGATGTACAACGATCATCATTTACTCACAATACTATCCTGCCACACAGCATATCCATTAAGCATTACTTTTTTATCTTCAGTTCCATAACCACAAACAATCTCATAAGTTTCTTTCTCATCTTTGGCCTGCATAACATTTCTGTCTCATCTGTCATTATCACTAACAATTGCTGAAACAAACTAGTAACTGATCAATCACCATTTGGGTCCTACATTCATCTGAATGGCTAACATCTCCATGCATCAGGCAGCAGAGGCCACCATGAAGCACTTGGCTGTTGCCTGCAGTCACTTATTCTGTTGTACATCATTTTGACTACTCTTTAGGGGCTGGCATCATCAGTGGGATTTTTTTTTTTTCAACCATTCTTGTTATCCTTGGTCAGAGGCCCTCTTGAATTAAAAAATAATAACAACAAAAAAAATAAATAAATAATAAAAAGTAAATAAATAAATAAATAATCAACACCTTCATTTATGGAAAAACACAATCACATCAATACCAATGTACTTCCTAAACACACAAAATATTATTTTCTTTAACCAGTGACTCTGCTTTCCTTTAACCAATGGAATCCTCTGTAATGTAACTTATTCTTCCAACTCACTAAGAAAATATGACACTCATCCAAAACTCAAAATCCAGAAATCAGAGTTGTTTTCTTCAGGCTTTCTGTATTCAGCACAACCCAATTCAGGTTAAGTCATGATTAGATACAGTGCATGATACTACACTTCATCTGAGATCAAGAATACCACAGTAATACTGAATTTGGAGCATTGTGGAGGTCACTACATGTCCTGTCATTGCATAGGTTCAAGCACATCACAATTATGATATTCCCTGTAACAAAATACTATCATTAATTCTTTTGTAGCCATACATAATTATATTTGCAAACTGCTGAGATACTTTCTGTACTAAGAGAAAACACTCCCCTTCTAATCATACACATCCTCGTAACAAACAGCCCTCCATCACTAGTAATTCTTCAAAGTACGAAGCCTCATATACTTGAAAAGGCCAAACCATGCCCAATAATGCACCAGGGTCACTCCAATATCCTTAAAAAAAAAATCCATTCTTACCAAAACAAACACCACTACATGAGAACAACAGATCACCCCCACCACTACCATCACTGCCCCATGACCCGCTACTGAAGAGTCCCACCTCCCCTGTTAGACCAGATTAAGCATGCACACACAGCACACTGCCACATGCAAACTAGGCACTGATACAAACAAAATACTTAGTGGTAATAAATTTTTGGCAATATCGTTGAGCATAATGATTGCCCACAAGCTGACTGAATAGTAATAATAATAATAATAGTTTTGATAATAATGATAATAGTAAATCTATAAGTAATGTATATGCGTGTGTTTTTACCTTAAAGCGGATGACATCTTCCATGCGTGCCGTCTTTCCATCTGCCACACAAGACTGGAAGAAGGAGGGCGCAACCGACACACCCAGAGCCTCTGAAGTCATTCCTGTCTGTGCTCTACTTGCATTCATGGCTATTACTCTGCAGGATGTACACACTTCCATGAGTAACATCAACAGTCACAAGGAACACAATTACTCGTATGTACAAGGTACATATCTGATTTGTGCTCTGTGAAAATTCATGGCTCTTACTCCTCAAGACATAAAGGCATTGATAACCAACATTATCAATTACAAGGAACACAATTCAGAACAACAGGCTTCTATCACCAACATTATCAATCACAAGAAATACATTTATACAGAGAACAGATCCAACAATATACATTAAAAAAATAAATAAATAAAAAAATAGTAATAATAATAATATTAGTTGGTCCCTCAAACAAATTAACAAAAAAGCTCAGGTGATTTAAGAAAATAGCATATTTGTCGAAAAGATCTTTGTGACCATTTCTTTGGGAGAAAATCAAACTTTTTTTATTATGAGTGGATCTTTATTGGCATTTATTGTGAAACCTCTCTCTCTCTCTCTCTCTCTCTCTCTCTCTCTCTCTCTCTCTCTCTCTCTCTCTCTCTCTCTCTCTCTTTAGCTGGTAGTTTCTATTTCTCAATTCTGTCAAAGAGTCTGTGGAAGCACTCAATTCCTGATCAATTGTAACTCAAGAGGGCTAAACTAACACATTCCTCAAATCTCAGCACTGGTCTGTTCTGAAGCTAACTTTTATAATACTGAGGGGGATACAAGTTTCTGATTCCCTGGCATCTCACCAGAGAGTATCAAAGTGAAGGACCAGGTGTTAATTCTAAGGTATGAGCTTTCACCTGCTCTCTGATCCCCTGGCACCTCACCTGAATGTACCTGAGAACCGGATGCTGATTAAAAAAAAATGTGGGCCTCTGCCTGGTCAGTGGGCTACAACTTTCTGGTTCCCCAGCACCTTACCTGAATGTACCAAAGAGAAGGACCAGAAGGTGTTGTGTGACAGGGGGCAGGGAGGTGATGAGGCGGTGGATGTGGTCCCGCTGCAGCTCCGTGTCCTGGTACTGGATGATGGAGAACAGTTGCTGCTCACCATCACGGCCAAAAATACCCCCAGGCAATTTTCGGAGAAATTTTTTAAGGACGGATGCAATTGTATACACCGAGAAGTTGTCTGTTGGGGGGAAAGTAAGAATGGTTCAAGTAAAATCTTGATTACCAGTAATACAAAGGTGGTCATAAAGCACATCTCCTATTGCCTGTATCATCAGATTTCACATCCTACTAATACTTTGAAGAGACTAGCAGATTTTCCCCACACACACATAACTCAAAAGCTAATGCAGGACAACAAATTCTGATACACAACCACAACATAATTTTTCTGCTACTTATTTAAAATCTGAATAGCATTGCTGAATGTCAATGATCTCAAAGCCCACTCCCTCTGTGGTGCAGAAATCCTGGCACATTTTCACAAAAGAGGAATGACAGAAGGATGGCCAAGAAAGCTTACCTCCTTCATCCTTCCCCTAACACAAGCTCAAATAGACCTAAAGTAAATACTAGAGAATCCTGGGTAAATACTGCTGGTGTGTGATCTTGTGCTACTAAAGTCTGGATGGTAACCCTACATGAAAAGCACCATCCACTTCCACACTTAGCATTGGCAATGTGTGAACCACCTTCTTCAACTTGTATCCAAGACAAATCCTGCCAATCCCTCCATCACCCTCCAGCTTACTCTTACTGATTGGGTAGTGTGTCAGATACAAGTCGCATTAGATAGGGTGGTTCACAGCAGGTAATTTACACATTTGCAATAAGTGATGAAAGTGTGGGTGTAGGAGACTGTGTGTGTATTTATCTCACTGGGTGATCTGTTAGTGCTTCAGACAGGATCACCACAAATATAGACAGGATCATCACAAACAAATAATCAGATTTAAGCCTTCAGTGACAAATTCAAATGTTCCCATCAAATCAGCTTAGTACATATTGCAGATGGTCAAATTTTGCTAATAATTTTCTTGAAGCTGCTAAACTTTCAGGTCTGATATGTGAGAAAAGAAAAAAGGAATAGAAGGAATAAAAAAGATATGGGGGAGTAGAAGGGAGCAGATGATGGATGTGGAGCAAATAGTGAGAGTCAGGAGGGGAGTCCTGCCAGGGAGGAGGAGTTGATGAAGGGAAGCTATGGAGATCATGGTGGTGTACAGTCTGGGAGGGACATGACCCACAGTATGAGAACCACACGACCTCACTTCCCAACACACTTTTAATGCAATCCAGGTCGGTGCATATCAAACTTTCCTCTTTTTTTCTGTTAGCATATCTTTTCTTTTATCAGTTAGCCTTTCTTTTCCCTAGACTAGTGTCCTTCTTACATAAAAAAAGCATATATATGTATCACTGTAATACCATCAAAGGGAAAAGTGTGCCCTATTAATGTTGATGGAAGGAAACCATAATCTATGACCTTCAACTAGGGCTCTGTGCGGGCAGCCTCCTACCTCTGAGCCGAGTGAGGCAGACTGGCCACAGCCTCCCCTCCCACCTCATGCCCCTCCTCTTCCTCCTGTGTACATCAATGAGCTACATTAATGATCACCACAAACAACTTGTACTCTCCACAAAAGGTAAATGTTGGGGTTATATCTTAAAAGCAAAAGGGATATTACACCAAAGGACAGATATTTAAATGAATTACCACAGAATAACTTGAGAGTAGAGAATACCAAGTACTGAACACAGTATGTAGTAGGAAAGGTTCAAGGGGAGTACAAGATAAAAATTAAGAGGCATATAAAAAAGTTCAGAAATTAAGAATGCAATCTTACTTGTTCTATAGAGTACTCAATCAAGGCACAAGATAACTGATTTTACACCAACCAAAAGAAAGAGAAAGAAGGAAAAAATAATAATAATAATAACTGGCAGAAAAATTGGATAGTAAAACCAAGTAGAGAAAAATCAAATTTATGAAACTGAACACATGTGATACAGGAAGAAAGATACAGGTAAGGAGGAGGGAATCAGAGTCCAACACCTCCTCAGACTAGCATGGCAAGGGGCAGGACTGTTACTGAGGCACAGGAGGGGAGACAAAAGAACGATAGTTGAGGAAAACTGGAGAACATTTAACCTACTTTCCTTCAGAATTAACAGAAATGTGCAGCACTTCCTGAGACACTATATGATATAATGCAATAGTCAGCTACTCTTTTCTTGGCTTATTCTTTGCTAAAAATGAAAAAAACATAGAAATTTCTCACTCAGTTTCCCATATTTAAATTTTGTATGGAAATATATATACAAATTTTTTGCCAATCACTTCTCTGAGTATCTTCTATCCAGCAGGCCTATTGCTTTGCTCTTTATAAATATTCCCAATGAGTATCTCCTATCTAGCTTCTCTAATGCCTTGCTCTCTCTAAAAGTGGTCCCCAATTATGAGCATCACCTATCCAGCTTCTCTACTGCCTTGCTCTTTCAAAGTGTCTCCCAGTGTGATGACCAACTCTCTATCCAAATAATCCTTCCATTGGGCCTACATGCAGACTTCGCTTTGTAGCCTCTTTTATGTTTGAGCTTTTGTGGGTGTGCGTGTGTATGTTGGGTGGGTCGGGTGAGAACCTTGATCTGCAATGCACTGCTGAATGAGGCTGAAGCAAAGACACATACTATTTATAAAGAATTTGGATGGCTTATTTCATTTTCACAGCCTTTAACAGCAGCCTCTCTAATATGTTCTTCTTTCCTGCAGAGCATATGTAGGAAGTTATCTGATCAATCCATGCGTATGATTTTCTACCTATAAACTGAATAAGAACCTGAATGAAAACCTGGCCACCTGAGACTCTTTAAGGTCATATTCAGCCTAAAGACAAAATATCAATCTGCTTGTGTTCTCAGAAAAGACCTGAACAAGTAAGGTTCTCTTGCACTCATTCCTATCAGAGCAATACAAATACAGTGATCAACATGAAGCTCAGCAACATGTGGTGTGATGCAATACACAAGTGAAACATACCAATATTAACAAGCCGTCCATTCTGCAAGAAGTGTATTAGTTTCTTCATGGATCCCTGATGGCCTGGGGCACGAAAGACGTCCTTCTTGGTGGGCCCCTCTTTGTTCAGCTTCAGGATGAGCACCAGCAGAGACCCAGGGATGTCATTCTTGCATACTTGCTCCAGCGGGACACCAAACTTCACCCTTAACAAGGAAGACCATTCATTATTGTGTGGAAATCATGTCAGTAAGAAATAATTTTAAAACTTCAAAATCTTTCTTTTACATTTAAATCAACTGACTAATCCAAGAAAAGTAATTGAACAAAATCCACAAAAGAGATGGTGAACACTCCAAACAAGAGCAGGACAATTCTCTAGTTTTGGTTAATTTTTTTGGCTCCTCTTCTTTGGGGACTGGCACTTCAGTGGGCCTTCTTTATATATAAATTTTGTTGCATTTGACCAGTACCCTTCTTACATAAAAAGACATACTGATGAAGCTACACAAAATTAACTCTTCAAACTGTGTACTTGAGCACTGATGAGGTACGGCAGGCTATTCAGTTTGGTGATTAAAATGTTGGAACAAGATCTTAAATGGTGAATCAATGGCTTGTCAAGAAAGAAACACACTCACACACATCTCTTCAACCTCCAATTCCTCTCTCCCAACACAATTCAGCAATTTCTGTTAGTCATCATTATTCTTTATCCTTCCCTCTCTCACTGGGCAAAAACATATTCACACATCTGTCTCCTCAGCCTTATTCTCCTTTCAAAATATCTCAGCAATCTCTGTTAGTCTTTGGGTGAGTTTACGTTCCAATGCTATCATTATTATTCCTCATCCTTCCCTTCCCCATTTCCCAAATTATAATGGATATTAAGGTACGGTGGACCCTCATGTTTGGTGAGTCTCAGTTTTGTGATATGGTGCCAAAATCAGAAATTGGTGTGGCCTGTCTACCCTTCAGCTAAATGCACAGATGGCTGCTCACATAACTGGACATATGGGAGGAGGACACAACATTCCTGAGCCTCACCCTGAGTGCTGCATCATCTTGCTACTTCTGAGAGAACATTCAAACCACTGAGTTCACCACAGTCTCACTAAGTCATCACTAATCCACAAATGTCCTGCTGTCCTCAAGGAGTGTTCATTACCACATCCATGGATTATCACTAGCGAGAATATACAAAGGTAAATGTGAAAGTTCTAAGTTCCAAGCATATAATCACTTTTTAATGTATTCAGAATGAGACCCAGTAAAACATCACTGTATTAAAAAAAAATTAGAGAAACTAGTATTGTAAAGAAATCTGTATCTATGATGTAAATATTTTCACAATTATTGTATTAACATAAAAAAATAAATCTTGGTTGAAATTAGTATAAATATTTCCAGTATTTTCATAAAAAAATTAATCTGTTAATTTTTGGATGCTTTTAGTTTTAAGAAAATATTGAAGATAAATCAAGGGAAAAATTAACACCATGCAAAGGTTAAATGTAGCATAAAGTTAACAAAACATATCACACCACCTGACATTTCATTACCTGAGAATTATGTATTAATGCTACAGGGTTCCACATTCTAACATTAAATAGTATATAAAGAAGAAAATATGTGTTAGTTCAGTGCAGGAAACATAAAAATAATGGTTTTGTTAATACCCAACACACACCACATAAGGAATAATTCCAAAAGGTGTTGCTAAATTGAGTGCACATTACTTTTTAGTCACTCCATGCTTATGACACAATACAAGAATGCTCAGTTAGTCAAGCCAACAGTGTGCAGCTAAACCCTGCCCTTGGAAGGTGCCGAAACACAGGTGTGAAGAACAATTCAACACTTCAGGAAGCAGTAGATCACATCTCTCACTAACTCACTTCCCATAACCAGGGCACTTGTGTGGACTACCTGGGTTTTCTAGGTTACTCTGGCAAAGTTTTCCTGTGGCTAGTCAGACAGGCTTTTAATTGTCAATCCTATAATGATGAGAGGGAAAGAAGAGGAAATGAAAGAACAATTTAAATTTGTAGATTGAGCAAAGTCATCCCATGTCTAATCAGACAGGTTTTTAACAGTCAGTCTTATGCGATGAAGACAGGGAAAGAAGAGTAGATGAAAGGAAAGGAGTTTAAACTTGTAAAGACTTTTCTATCATGTACTCATCCTAAGCTGACAAAATGACATAGAGGGAGCTGGGCCTGGAGAGCAAGAAGGCTGGCAGATCTGAGGTACTCCTGGATATTATGATGCCTGACTCACACAGGTCCAGTCTCCTGTACCTGGTGGTATTATACACAAATGAGCCAGGATTTCTTACTCAAGCATACACTTCCTCAGGTCTGCCAGGCTTCTACTCTCCAGACACAGTTTCTTGTGATATCTTAATATTTGTGACCTAATTGTGTATTTGTAGTTATTACATATATATTTAAAATTTCTTATGTGTTAGCTTTTGCCTAAATGATGCATCTACCTATACTAACAATAGTATTATCATCATTTGGAGCTGAAATATCTCTGACAGCAATACTGGCACTCTCAAAAAGTGTCTTAACACAATATTCCACACAAGACCTTACATCATTTTCATACAAATATCCCTAATATTTTGTGTTTTACACCTTAAAACATTCAACATAATGATTTTTAGAGAGCATCTGAAAGGAAAGATTTATACATAAGCATATTTACAAGAAGCAAGAGATTTACAGGAACCGAAGACCCAAGCCATGACCTGCACCCACCACCATGAGTAAGCACTGAGGCACACAGAGCCCAGGGGAATACAAGTCATCAAACACCAACACATTTATCAAGAATATCTATACAGAGAGGAAAGAGAGGAGGTTCCTTATGCCAACCAGCTGGGTACAATACAGTATCAATTAATAGCATTATATACACTGCAGCAGCTCCTGGGAAAACATTACTATGCCGCCTCAAAGGTTATTGCTCCTTGCACCCGCAGGAAGAGGCCATGCGCTACTGGGGGGATCAGTACCTGCCGATGGTCCAGTAGTGGGGGTAGGAGTGGGTGCAGGGTGAGCATGGGATTGGGGGGTCTGAGGGGGAGCACCACCAGTCCCCCATACCTCCCCCACCTCGCTGCAGCATCACCAGCCTCTCACAAATGATTCACACACGCCAAACTGGTCTCCGTCTTCACAAGATTTTATTTTTTTTTTTTGTGTGTGTTTTCTTCTCAGGTAAATGTTATGTTACATATGGATTCACTTTCAATTTGCTGTGATTTGCCGCACCGTTCACAACACAGGATTGCAACCTTTGCTGAACACACTCATTACACTGCAATGATTCCGGTGTCACTTGTATCCATCCACACATCCACTTACAAGACTAAATAAGCACCATCTGAAGGCTGTCACAGCACATGCACAAATAAAACCATTAATAAAACAATAAATAACAGTGTGATAAAGAAACATGTGTACCTGGAAAGTTAACAAATTATTAGGAAAAAAAAATTAATAATTGTTAAAAAATAATAATACCATGTTTGTGAAGAACCCTTAAGTGCTTGAACACTGTGTTTTGTACTGGTGGTAAATTATAGGCATGAAAAGTCTGACCTAATAAATGTGTAACGTAAATGAAAGCAATGATCAGATTTCTCAATACTCATAAGAAACAGAAGCAAATTATATTCTCCAACTATCACACCTGATCTTTCCATACTTAATCTCCACTTCATCCTACCATCAGCCTCATTCACTCATACTATTTATCATATCTGGTGTTATCCTCATCTTCTACTTCTCCATTAAGTACTTAGCCATCAATATGCTTGGACAGATTTGCCTATTACTTGACAAATGCAGAAATTTGTTAAAACATCCCTTTTCTCTCTTTTCACATCTTTTTTTTTTTTTTTGCAGTATTTCTCATATATTCACTATCACTTCAGTTTTACCTGATACTTCAAGTGTCAAAGTAGTGAAGGTGTACTTGAGAAGTGAAAGCCAAAGGAGAAATGGAGAGCAATGATCATGTGATATGTGCATGTATGTATGTATGTGTGATGCAGGAAGATGAGAGAGAGAGAGAGAGAGAGAGAGAGAGAGAGAGAGAGAGAGAGAGAGAGAGAGAGAGAGAGAGAGAGAGAGAGAGAGAGAGAGAGAGAGAGAGAGAGAGAGAGAGAGAGAGAGAGAGAGAGAGAGAGAGAGAGAGAGAGAGAGCACACAAACCTAAGCTTACAGATGAGAACAAAAATCAGATAAGTTTGTTAGGAGTACATGATGGCACTGAACCTTCTCCTTTACCGAGTTTGTTCATCATCATCATCATCAGCCTATATAACTTTACAGTGGACACAGGCCTCCTTCAGTAGCTTCAGGGAGTCAAGCTAGCTAGGTACAGTCACAAGAGTTCAGTAATATATTACTTTCCCTTACTCTGTTTAGTGTTTTCCATTGATTTGAATGCCTCTGATGTGAGGATCTATCAGTTATCAGGCTTTATAAGGAGAATGTAAGCAGATCACACAGCCCAAGATGAAGGAAAAATTATAAACAGTGGAAATGAGTGCAATAGGTTACTCAACATTTCCCCACGATTATATCACATTTAGAGCATCTTGGCAAGCTTGATGGGTTGCGGGGGCATAACCTCTCAGCTAATGTCCCTTACCTAATCTTTACTGGGGACTAGGTAATAAGAAATGACCATATCACACTATGCTGCCTTATTATGTCTTGCCACAGTTAATGGGTAGTAAGGTTATGATTTCTCTTCCTTTGTCCTATATCTAATCTATGCTAAGGACTATACAGTGAAAACAAATTAGTCTAAATAGTCTCTACTCCACCTAGAATATGGATGCTAGATCTCTTGGGTGTGAGATGAGTGCACTAACCATAATACAAGGGTGTGTCGCATGGCATTTAATAGCCACTAAAAATTATTCAAAATCTCATGACTTAAGACAAACATCAGTCATGGAGTGGTTCACTTAATGGTGTGGTGCAACAGTACTTTGTGTGATAAATAAAGTATTAACTGGTTATATTACTCAATTCAACTTTTTTTTATTTAGTTTTCCATTCAATCTCATAATTTCTTCACACACAATGAGGCAATGATGATGATGATGATGATGACTGTGGTGCCACTGAAACTACAAAGAAAGTATGCATCTATCTTATCTAACAATGATTAGATGACACAATACAAAAAAAAACACAAACATTCCTACCTGCACACGAGGCATTGCTATTCTTAAACACCTCTGCCTACCTTTCAATTTTGTAACTTTTGTCATTCCGCCATGAAAACAATAATTTCTTCGCCATTGTCACTGATTCTATACCACAAATCTTCAATTCCTTACACAAATGCTGACAAACTTCACTAACATTCTTATCTTATCAACCCGCAGTCTGATAAAGCAAACACCCTGATTAGGTGATCCCCAGCACTCCACCCTGACTCAAGGCATGTGTAAGTGGCTGTCCTGGCACAGGAAATGAGAAAATGAGACAGGATATTGAGACACGAAAAGTGGAATGTGAGAAACAAAACTGGTTGACCAATATGAAGGTAAAGTCACTGAGAAAGGAGTGTGTGGCACATTAACAGAATTTTGAATGAAACTGCACCTGTGTTGTGTATGCAAGGAATGGATGGCGAAAGTGATGAAACAGTGAATGAGAGAATTATGTCAAGTACAGGTGAAGGGATGAAGTATGCAGTTGTTGAGGGGGAGTTAGGAATACATAACTGCATAAATAAAGACAAACTGAGCATCTAATACAGGAAAAAAAAATTAATAACCCACTTTCTGTAATATATGTGGGTCAGTAATGTTAGGTTAGGCTGCTTTGAAAATCCAAACAAGATGACCTCAGTGATAGAGCAGCACAAAGTTAGGTTAGGCCGCTTTGAAAACCAGTGTGTTGAATCTAAATACACTGAACCCACACAAGATGACCTCAGTGACAGGGCAGCACAGACTACCAGCATGAACTGAAGCTTGCTCTCCTGACTCCCTCTACAACAGGCTACATCTACACAACCATCAGCACGAGGCAGCTTACGTGCGGCTTTGAGTCGACAACATTCAGTAACTTCTAACCAAGTAAAACACAACATAAGATCCAATGCAAGTCAAATACTATAAAATCTAAAGCAAGCAATACACTGATTATCAAAGTGACTGGAAATCTGTGCATGGTGTTATTCAGTAAACATAAATGGATCAATTAAACTAATAAAAATGTGCCAAATTAAATTAATACAAACTAATACACAGATTCTAGACTATGAAGAGAAATAAATAAATGAGTTACACTAAAGAGAGTGAGTGAAGGTAGTGATGGGCATAGAAGGACTTACTTTTCAAGCCTGCGAGGATAGGGAACACCTGGATGGCCACAGGAGGTGACCACATTGCCTAGAGTGGCGGCTCGTTCCTGCATCCTCTCGGTCCACGTGCTCATATCCCACCCTCAACCACCCTCAACACCTGCAAAACATCACCATCATCACCATCACTCAACACCATAAACATGTTACTCTATCATTACCATTGCTCAACCACTTAATTCCTATAACACATCAGCACCTGCAATATGTAAGAGTGTGAATAGTGTGTGCGTGAGTGTATGTGGTGCCTTATCTGTGACACTCCATGTGAGATTGTCAGCTTGGTGTGTAGATAGATAGATGGTTACCTCAGCCACCTCAGTACTTGCAATATAATTCATTAATATCATTACCACTGCTTAATCATTTCAATGCTTGCAACACATCAAAATCATTTCTCTTCTTTTTTTTATTTGAGAGGCATTGGAGCAACAAAAAGAGAAAAAAAAAGGCCCATAGAGATGCCAGTTCCTAAAGAAAATGCCAAAAGAATTATCCAGAACTGGAGGATAAGATACTATCACTGCTTCTACAATAAAGTACTTGCTTCATTGCTGAGATAAGTCAACATTTGCCCTTCATACAGTTTGACTCTGCAGAAATGGATAAGACATGATGAAAGCTTGGTATTAATGCATCATACAAATAGATTAAATGCTTATAATATGTTCATATTTAATTACTTATTAATATTTTTCATACTTGCTTTCAGTGTGTTTGCCATTTCATCTCAATTTTAAGTCCACTGATCAAGTGAAACTCTGTTGGTTATCAAGTTTCATAAGACTGTCAGCAGATCAGAAAATTTAACAATGCAGGAAGACACAAAACACAGTGATAATGAATATGGAACACTGCTCAACAACTGCCCCTGTGTGTACAGAAACAAGAGTAAAAACAATACTAACAAAACTCCCGAGGCTGGGCCCTCCTCTCGCTCTCAGTCTGGTGGCTTCTTCATGAATGTCTTACGTCATACTGGCCTGCTTTCCATGCACTGGATCACTCCAATTCATCTGAAATAACAAGAGGAACTGCTAGCAATGATCATTCGGGTCCTGGTGATCACTGTGGCCTGAATAGAAACATGTTGCTCTCACATTACCTTTAGAGTTCTCATTCGCTGTTTTGATAAGTGTTAGTTCCCATTCAAGGGCACCTCTCACTGTGAATGTATCCCATGGCTAGATAATATAAGAAGGATGACATATGGATGGATGATGAAATGATTAGCAGACATGAAGTGTGCACCGAGTCAAACTTTATGTCCTAGCAGCACCAAGCAGCCAATACTTAGCTGATAATGAGGACTGTTCCTTGTTCCTGGGAGAGAGAGGAAATGTGGTAGATTCACCGATGAAGCTTAAGGTGCCACAATGAGGTCATGTGGCACCAAAGAATATGAGTTATCATAATTAAATGCAAAATATGTACAGGCACCAGCAAATATCCAAGTCACAGTACATATTTCTAGGCACTAGCAAATATGCAAGTCACGGTACATATTACTAAGATACACATGGGCACCAGAGAATATGTAAACCATGGTAAGTAAATGCAGGATACATACAGTACCTCATAAAGCACCAAGTGTGAGTAGTGACCGTGACAGCCCAGACAGTGCACAGAGACAATATTACATGGTGAATGAACTGCAGTGAATGCCTTACACACTGGAGTTTTACTGACAAGATAAGAGGGATAATCTGCTGAGTAAAGCCCCACCCACCACCAACGTCAGAAGAGCTTTAATTTATTGCCACACACCTACTACATCAGCTTTTATGACTGCATTGTGAATAAACATATAGAATGACAACTTTCCACCAAAGTTTCTGTATTATCCCACCCTTACTCACATAAACCTACCCAACCTTAGCTTACTGTTACCCACCTAATCCAAAGCCACTCTTCACTTACCCATACCCACATAAACCTAACCAAACCCACCTAAACTAACATAACCAACCCAAACCTATGCTAACCTACTCTTAGCTTACCCTTACCCACATAAACCTAACTAATCCCACCCTAAACTAACATAACCAAGGTGAACCTACCTTAACCTACTCTCAGCTTACCCTTACCCACTTAAAAGTCTACCCAAACCAACCCATCCCTACCCTAACCTACTCTTAGCTTACCCTTACCCACATAAACCTAACTAAACCCATGCTAAACTAACATGACCAACCTAAACCTACCTAAACCCACCCTAATTAATGCAAACCTACCTAGATCCAACTAGAAATACCACTAACACACTCTAATACCTTAAATAATACTTATCAGTTGGTTTGTGGCTTTTTTTCTCCTTCTGTAATCACAAGTAATGCAAGATTGAACAATGATAACCACTTGAACCAATTCTACTGTCATGAAATCATAGGTTAGGTTTAGAAATAAGGGAAGCTACAGGAAACCATCAGTTAGATTAGTTAGAAAGCTAAATTTCACTATTTCCACACTCCCCCCCCCACAATCTCCAAACATGCCCAAGTTTCCTGTGAATAGGGAAGGAAAAACAGAGACTTGGGTTGGTGTTTAAAAATCATATTTCCTCCCATACTGTCCTTCCCTAATTCATCCTGCTGGTCCACCCCATCACTGCTAACTCCAACATATCCTGAACCCCCGAATTCCCAGCAGTGCTGTGAATAGGAAGAGAGAGAACTGATGATTGTATCTGCAACAGTAACATTCCCTGCTCACCCTACCACACTACACCCTAATCCACCCCCTTACCACAAAACCTTCCCAGATTCCCAAATGTTCTGCAAATAAGGAAAAGGAAAACATATTTACAGTTTGTGTCTATCTAAGTAAGCTTCCCAACCTACTCTACCTTTCCCTAACTCACCTCGGCCCCCCTGTCAGCCCTAACCCACAAAGTGCCCTGATAGCACGGAGTCTTGTCCCCTAGGAGCCCTGCAAACACTCTGTGATCTAAAACTTGCCTGGGGTTGCTACAAATCTGTTGATCTGCCGTGACCTAATTTTGAGGGAAGGGAAGGAAAGACCCTGAAATGCTTTCCCATTCGGATACCTAACCCTGGCTAGTTCCACAGGTCCCTAACTGGTACATGCATTCATCTGGGCCTAAATAATGGGGTGGATATTTAATTTAAAGCCACGTACATGTTGAAATGCACAAGGAAATGCCACAACTGTACATAGCTATTAAAAAATCAGAAACTGGGCACAAAATGTGGATAAAAATAGTGAATATCCATGTTAATTCGTAGGCTACAGCTAACTAAGGCTCATGGATAGGTTAAATATACCCTCAAGTTAACATACAAGCCCTTTAAACGTGCAAACTCCAATCACTTACACACGTCCATTGCTCGTCTTAACCTATATTTAGCATCCAAATCTTCACCTCATCACAACAATCCAAACACGAGTGACTACTGAGCAAGAATATGAGGGCAGGAAATAGTTCTCTATGTTTCTAAATACCCGTCTTGTTAAAATAATTCTACTCCACATCTTTCCATACAGGACCCCGATTAATTCCCGTCCCGCCCGCTAAACACGTACAGAACATATTTCGGAGCAGCAATCACTTACTATACAGAAGGGTTGGGTTGGATAGCTTAACATTTAGAGTCATTCCATCTTTCTAATTTCCCGAGGACAGCCGCCATCCCAACCACACCTATCCAAACATTATAAAAATCAATATGGCGCCTGTAAATACAGTCCCCCTGGCGGCCCTTGCCTGAATTCTCTTCCTTCCCGCTGTTAGTTTAAATCATGTTTGAGTTGCCTCTATGTTATTCAGATTAGCTGGCTGGTGGAGTAAAAGATAATTAGGTAGGTTGATAGGTAAGTATGTTAGTAGACAGACAGATAGATAGATAGGAAAATGAGTGGAGGGGAACACTGAATAACAGCAGGTCTATATACTTTCGCCTTTCTCATCTCCCTGGTAGAGATGACGAGGGAATTTCCTGATTTTATGGATATTTGGGTCCTACAAGGAATTTTTGAGAAAATGCGGAAATCTAGAGAATTATAAGGAGATCCGGCTTCGTTAAGGATTTTTAAGGAAATATCATCGATGACAACATAAGAATAGCTTAAACGCAAACACTGCTCTTATATTTTACAACCCAGTCAAGTCAGAAACTGTAAAAAGGTTTTCTACACACACACACACACACACACACACACACATTCTGGTGCCAGAACTGAAGGAAAAATCTTACGAAGAGCGACTGGAAGACATAAAATTAACAACACTGGCAGAGAGAAGAGAAAAGGAAGACTTGATAACAATGTACAAATTAATGAACCGCATGGAAAGGGTAGACAAACAAGTTTTGGAGATGCATATGGATGAGGGGACAAGATGTACTAGATGACATAAAAAAAAAAGTAAATAAGAAGAGTAAATGTTTCAATAGCACTAATAAATATAGTTTCCAGCATCGAAGCATTGATCTCTGGAATAGTATAAGTGAGCAGGTGGTTGCAGCTGTTAATGTGAACAAATTTAAAGAGAAACTGGATAATTCGGACCCTGTACAATACAACTAGATAAATACATAAAGCATAGGAGAGTAGTTATCAGGCTCTCCGCACAAACGAGATCGACCTGTGGGTTGGATGAAGTTCCGACACGGCGATGTAGATGGGCGCGTCTGTTGTGTGTGACCCCTGTTCATCCAGCAGCGAGTGAGCACAAAATGTAAATCAAGGAGTTGTGACTTCGCTGTTCCGATGTGTGGTGTGTGAGTGGTCTCAGCCCTACCCGAAGATCGGTCAATAAACTATGAGCCTTGCTGAGCTCCTCCCGTAGAAAAACGACATGATGCGTCGCCAGACCAGCAGCAGATTGTGGACGAATTACACAATCACACACACACACACACACACACACACACACACATACACTGTGGAATGAACTGGAAAAAGGGAGATGAGGTTGTGCCACTAACTTTCACTGTAATTCACAATATCTCACTTTCACTCCCCTCTCACTCTTTCACTATCAAAACAGAAATCATTATACATATTGACTTCTGTTCCTAACTATCCCTATAACTCATTACCTCTCACTCCCGTCTCACTCTCTCACTGTCGAGACACACTCACTATAACTCTGTACTGGCTGGTCTCTCTCATCTGTTTTCTCACTCTCACTTCGAATCTCTCTCACTATGACTCACAAGCTCTCGCTACAACACGCTCTCACTATCAAAACTAAGACAGAATCACTATAGTTTGTCCTTCTCCTCCTCATCCTCCTCTCACCATCACTTTCACCATCATCACAATCATCAACACTAACTTTTTTATACAACAACAACAACAACAGCAACAACAACATCAACTACTATTACTACTACTACTACTACTACAACTGTTACTCAGTCACTATCATTACCAATATATCCACTTTCTTCCTTCACCTTCTCGTCTTCCTTCTCCTTTTGATGATAATGATGATGATGATGGTAGTAAAATGATAATATAGTGATGTTTTGAGGATACGAACTACTACTGAGAGAGAGAGAGAGAGAGAGAGAGAGAGAGAGAGAGAGAGAGAGAGAGAGAGAGAGAGAGAGTACTAAAACAATGAATGAGATCCTGTGGTCATTAATCGCTTGCCTTTTCACACACACACACACACACACACATACACGAGGTGAACAGGGATACACCAAACTTCTTTCTTCACTAATTACAAGGTTTCATCTTCACAGAAGGCATCATCAATCAGTCAATCAATCACTCCTCTCTTACCACATGTTATAAGAACATAAGAACATAAGTATAAGGGAAGCTACAAGAAGCGACCAGGCTTACACGTGGCAGTCCCTGTATGAAATATACCTACCTATTTCTATATATTATCCCCATCCATAAACCCGTCTAATCTTCTCTTAAAGTTCCCTAATGTCCCTAATGTTATGGAAGAATTTATGTTGTTTATATTTCACAAGGTCAGGTAAGGAAGAGTATCCCAGCTCAGCGTAACAGACAAGATTAGAGGTTGTTTTTTCCATCCCTGACAACTCCTTCATGGTCCAGTTATAAATTTTAATGGCCAATTTGACATCTGTGCTCCCTCCCCGCATTTCCGCTGCTCTCTCTCTCTCTCTCTCTCTCTCTCTCTCTCTCTCTCTCTCTCTCTCTCTCTCTCTCTCTCTCTCTCTCTCGTAAACGCTGTCGTTTTTGATGACAGTATTCATAATCTTTCTTCTGCTTTGACCAACCTTATTCAACCTAGAAGTGAGAGCCTGCTTCATAACCTAGCAATGATTATATCAAAGGTCATAAATGTAAAACATAAATATATTTGTTTTGGAGGGAGGAAGGAATTCTACGTGTTAAGGAAATTCCAAGGAAATTTTACTTTTTGATTTAAGGAAAGCTGGAACTGTTATAAGGAATTCCAACTGTGTCCAATTACGAAAGTTATCTTGTCTCAAGTGGAGGCGTTAAACGTCTTCATGGATACTTACGACAGAAAAGAGTTGAGCTTCCCACTGTTGGTCCGATCTTAGTTGATGGATCCTGTATTGATGAGCTTAAAGCAATGTCTGGTTGCCTGGCTGATTGTTTCTCTTCTGTGTTTGTTCCTGGTGTTCTACTTCACCCCCAGCCTCATCAAGTGTCTATTGCTCAATTTGTATATCAAGAACTTACTGTCAATGACATCTTAAAGAGTTTAAGTAGATTAAAGCTTTTACCTACAGTAGTTGCCCGGATGGTCTTCCAAGCATTGTATTTAGGAAGTGTGCCTCTGCCTTGTGTTATCCTTTATATCTCATATTTAAGAAAAAAATACTACATCTATGAAGGTTCCCTCTGTTTGGAAGTCAACCAAAGTTATGCCTTTATTCAAGGGTGGAATTTCTTCAAATCCGTCTAACTACCTTCCCATCAGTTTGATCTTAATCTCCTCCAAGACTCTTGAGAGAATAATTGCATCTCAAGTCTATGAATTTCTTTGTAATCATGATTTGCTTTTACCCTTCCAGTTTGGCTTCCGTAAAGGTTTGTTTGTCTCAGATCAATTACTTTTAGCTTATGAGTATGTAAGTAGATATGTAGACTGTGGTTGGGCTGTGGATGTACTTTATTTTAACTACAGAAAAGCATTTGATGTAGTGAATCACAGAGTCCTGCTGACTAAATTATCCTCTATTGGTATATCAGACCCCTTGCTTGGCTGGTTGAGTGACTTTCTGCGTAATCGTACAATGAAAGTAGTGGTGCATAATTCCTCCAGTCACAGAGCCAACGTCTCTAGTGGTGTGCCTCAGGGTTCTGTTATCGGTCCTTCACTTTTTTTTATTTATTTTTTTTATTTACATCAATCATGTGACGGAACTTATGAGTAAATTTCTGTTGTTTGCAGGTGATCTGAAATCATATCTTGCATTATCTTCCGATAATTCTAGTGGTTTTGGTGCAAGTCTTCTCTTACAAAATGACGTTAGTGTATTGCATCAAAGGAGTCAATCTTGGGGCCTCTCTTTTTCTGTCAATAAGTGTGTCCAGACCCACTTCTCTAGACACAGGGCTGATCCTGTCTGTCACTATATCATAAGTGACAGCCCTACTCCTAACAAAGACTCTTTTAGGGACTTTGGCATCTTAGTCGACTCTCCCTTAAAATTCCACCTTCATATCAGTGAAGTATGTCGTAAGGCTAATGGAGTTGCTAGTTCTATTCAAAGAAGCACCATTTGTAGGTCTCCTTAGTTTGTGCTTCAGCAGGTTTTTATTGCTCATATTCGTCCTATTATTGACTGGTCGTGTGGTGTGGAATACAGGCAATGTGGGGGATTTGCGTATGTTGGAGATGGACTAAGAAAATAAATGGTTATATTTCTATGCAGTTAGGCTGCCCTTACTAAATTTGTTCTCCATCAAAGGCAGGTTACTTCGTGCTGATATGATTAGTTTGGAAGATCATGAGTGGATTGTGTCCTTGTCTAAGTAACATGCTTGAGAGAGTGACTCATGGTCGTAGAAGTCATAGTAAAAAAAAATATATACCTCGTCATTCTACCGATCTCGCTTCTTCTCAATAAAAGCTACAAATCTCTGGAATTCTCTTCCTGAGGTAGTGGTATCAGCACGATCTGTCCAGGCCTTTAAACGTCTCTTAGAATATTGTCTTGGTCCTCGTCTCTATGAATAATTCTGTTAGACCTTTTGCATTGTTGTTCAGTGCTGCATCTATCATTAGCCAACAATTTCGTTGTTTATCTTGAACTTCCTAAGATATTCTGGTTAGAAGCTGCAACAGAGACTGGTGAAGGATGCAAGACCCTCATCAAGAAACCAAGGTAAGAATTCGAATTCACCGCTGGGCGCTAAACCAGCTGGGTCGGGCGGTATTTATAAAGTCATAAGAAGTACCCATAATTCTACTCATAGCTATGAAAAAAGCTATAACCTTCTGTCAAAGGACTATGGGTTTTTCATAACCTCTGTCATAGCTATGAGTGACTTCGCTGGCTGCTAGAAATAATAAATAATATGAAATTATACATTAATTATTAGAGAAAGGGATTAGAAAGATAAAGATATATATTATATATTTTTTCCATGGCCGTTATGTAATAATTACGCTGTATCGCTTTTCAGTAAAGAAAATTAGTCCCTAAAACAAGATCTGCCGTCAGAAGGCAGCCACACTTAGGTACAAATTTAGGCTTGAGAGAATGGATGATGCAAGGATAGCAAGGAAGGTGTACCTGTGGAATGAAAGTGGAAGCAAATGGAGGAAGAGATGCATGAGAATGACAGACAGGAATGGATTGCAAGTTGTGTGGGCGATAAGAATGGCTGGTAGGAATCAAAATGAGCGTGAATGGGTGGTAACAAGAGGAGGCAGAGTGGGAGCCGAATGGGATGTGAGAAAATGGAAGAATGAGATAGACAAAGAAGTGAAATGTGTGGGACTGAATGAATGGAAGAATGAGATGGAAAGAAAGAAGACCCTGGAATGGTACAAGGAGAAAGAAGCCCCGAGGTATGAAAGGTGGTATGATGGAAGCCTGGGCGGTGATCTTCTCTTCCGAGCGAGGGCACAGTGTATGGATGTGAATGCAAGGAGTTACAGGTGGTCTGAGTCCCGCAGCAAAGTGTGCCAGATGTGTGACATGGGAGAGGATGAGACGGTGGAACATGTGGTGCTGGAGTGTGTGAAGTATGCCAGAGACAGGAATGAGATGATGCAAGTGATACTGACTGAGTTAGGGCATGATAGGAATGAAAGAGTGGAGAAGACGGGAAAAGAGTGGATGGTGTTGTTGCTGGGACTGTGTAGAGAGGCGAATGAAAGGATGATTGAGGCGGTGAAAGAGTTTCTGGAGAGAATGTGGCGTGCCAGGTGTATGAACAATTAGGATAGAGGATGCTGTTCGTTTCTCTTTTTTTTTTCCCCTTTCTACAGGAGTTGCCGATCCAAAGGCCTGGCTCAGGAGTGATCCTGTGCCACCTGTACCATCAAGATCAAGATCTCGTTTGTGTTTGCTGCGGTGACACGGTGCAGCAGTGAGTGAAATTTTACTTCATAATTACGTAGTCGTAGTAGGTGTGGAGTGGGGAAAGGGAAGTGAGGAAGTGAGGATATTATATGACTTATTATTTGATAACATGTCACCTTTAGTGAGTGTTAGTGTGTGTAATAGTGAGTGTGGTTGGAGCAGTGATACGTGGCGCTGGGGAGGGAGAGCGGGTGGCTGGCTGGCTGGCTACATTGTTTTGGTCAACACTGGTCAGTCTTGCCCCACACGCTCTTTTAACCAGTGTTTCCGTATTCCCGGCAGCTTTTCCCTGTACCGAGCACCGCCAAGCAGCACCAGAGAGGCACGAATACGTAAGGTAATTCCAGCGGTGCCAGCCTCACCTCAGTCAGCCTTCCTGCCTTCACTACATCCTCCTCCCTGTAGGGTCTCGTTTATTTAGGTTTTATTATTCGTCTTTTTTAGGCATGTTTTAAGGTTGTTGACTTATTTTTAGAGTTTGTTCACATCTGAGTCTGGAAACTTGGAGATTTAAGCAAATAATGAAAGATTCGTTAATTTGTAAACAAGCTGTCTGCTGAGGTAGAGGCAGGACGTCAGTGTTTTCAGCCATTATTTGCTTCGTCTCTCATTTACTGTAAGCCAAACATGTCATAAGATGGAACCACATGTCTGGCCTTCATATACGCTGGTCAGATAAATCCACCATTGCCTACTTTTGGTCTCATGAACGAATAATTAAGGCAACATGGCCGCTGGCTACCCCACTAAAGTCTCCGCCGAGAGCCGCCATGATGGACTGCTGCCTGAGCCAACTTCTTGGGTTCCAATATTTTTTTCAATTTTTCTGAATGACTTTATTTGGCTTCTATAGTAAGTTTTTATGATTTATAAAAATATTTCGTTGCTTTTGAAGTGCGTTTCTTGCCTCAGTTAAGTAATTGTGGTGAATTTGCTGCTGTTTTTTGCATAAATATAGGACTGTTTTTACGGTGAAATTTACCCAACCTGGTTTTTTGGCTCTTTTATTTGAAGCTGTAATGAAGGTATTATTGCTTCAAAAAATCGTTTATGATATTTAAAGTGTTTTGCGTTTCTGATGAGCTAAGTGTGTGGAATCTAAAATAGCTTTTGATGCCGTTAAAAGTGGTGATTTTGTCATTTTTTGGATTTTTTATTTGAATATCTTAGCTTGTAACTAACTTTGCATTGTTTAGAAAAACAGTTCAGATTTTTTAAAGTGTTTTTTCATTGGTGTAAAATGAAATGAGTGGACTTTTCAATGATTTTAATGGTGTCAAAGATTCAACACTTTTTACATATTTCATATTAATATTTCTTTACAACTGCTCAGGCTGGTGATGTTTTGATATTGTGAATATTAGTTAAAGTAATTGTCAAGTCAGAATATATAAGGCATTCGAGCCTAGCTTCGTTTTTTCTAGGGGTCAATTTTTAAATGAAATACGCTACGTACGTCAGCCAGCGGGGCGCCGGCAGCCCCCGTCTGTGACGTCATCAATGGTCCTGGGACTCGCTCGGATACAGTGTCTCCTCGTCAGTATTTACCGTAATTTCCAGTGTTTTTCCAGGTGTTAAAAGCTCAAGTATGTAGGTAGTAATAGTAGAAGGAGAAAAATAGATAAATGGAGGAAGAGGAGGAAGTAGTAAGGAAAAATGGAGGAGAAGGAGGAGGGGGCATAATGGGTAAATACCAAGAAGACCATGTTTAGCTTAGTTTTCCTTCCTGCCCTGCTTTTTCTCTGTAATATTTCATGTGTTTTGGATGTTTTAAGTGTGTTTTGGATGTATTTAGGAGTGTTGTGGAATGTTTTGTGAATGTTTAAGTGTGTTTAGGATGTATATTTGCTATTATATCTGTGTTTTGTGTGAATTTAGGGTGTTTAAAGTGTGGCTTAGGATGTTTTTAGGTGTATTTTACGTGTATTTAGTCTTGTAAAGTGTTTTGAGTATATTGTGGAGTGTTTTGGGTGTGTTTGGGGGCATATTGAGGTGTTGTGAGTTTGTTTTGAGTTTATTTAGGGTGTTTCAAGTGTTTCGGTTGAGTTTGGATGTGTGTCAAGTCTTTTATTTGAGTCTGTGTGGGTGTTCTGGGTGCGTCTTAGTGTGGTTTGGGCATATCCTGTTGTGGGATGTTTTTGGTGTGTTTGAATGAGTTTTGGGATGTTTTGAGTGTGTTTTGGCCGTTTTGAGTGTTTGGGTGAGTTTTGTGGGTAGTTCGAGGTGTTTTGAGTGTATTTTGGATGTTTGAGTGTGTTTTGGGTGAGTTTTATTGGTATTCTAGGGTGTTGTGGGGTGTTCTGGGTGTGTTTTGGATGTTTTTAGTGTATTTCGGTTGTGTTGGATGAGTTTTGTGGGTATATCAGGGTGTTTTGAGTGTGTTTGATGAGTTTTGTGGGTATATCAGGGTGTTTTGAGTGTCTTGGATGTTTTCAGGATGATATAGGTATGTTTGAGTGAGTTTTATGGATATTTTGAGGTGATGTGGGGTGTTTTGAGCATGTTTTTGGATGAATAATATGTGTTTTGTGTGTTTCTGGGTGAGTTTTGTGGGTACATTTGGGTGTTGTGGGGTATTTTGACTGTTTGGATGTTAAGCATGTCTTAGGTGTGATTGGATGAGTTTTGTTATATTTAGGGGTGTTTTGAGTGTGGTTTGGGTGAGTTTTGTTGTATTTAGGGTGCTTTGTGTACAGTACCAGAAGGATAACTGAGGGTGCAGGTCCAATGGAGTTTCAAAGAAAATAGAAAGTCCACTGGAGTTTCAAAGCAAATAATGAGTAGGTCCATTGGAGTTGCCAAGTTGTCAAATGTTTGGTGCTTAGTTAATTTCTTGTAGGCTATCATAGATTCTCTCTCTCTCTCTCTCTCTCTCTCTCTCTCTCTCTCTCTCTCTCTCTCTCTCTCTCTCTCTCTCTCTCTCTCTCTCTCTCTCTCTCTCTCTCTCTCTCTCCCTTTTCCATAAGTTGTTAATTTATCTGTATTTTGTTTATGATAATAATGGTACATAACTGATAGTTCATAGCAGCCAGGTACATAGCAGCCATGGATGGTACATAGCAGCCAGTGGTACACAGCAGCCAATGGTACATAGTGGCCTGTTACCGTTGCTGCTTGCTAGTCGTTGTTTTGTGGTTTGAATATGAATAATCTCAGATTCTGCTAATTGTTTTAAGGATCATTTACCACAGATTAATGTTGTAATTGGTACATGCATTCTAATCATACGGCTCCATTTATTAGTGACTCATACAGATTACTGAATCATAGGGAGTTCCAGACAATAGTGCTTGTTTTAGGGACTATTGGCAGTTGTTATAGAGTACTTAGGGCATAATTGGTTGATACGTACTGATTGCTTGTAAATTTCTTATTTGTTTTATATATACGAGGTGTGTCATTAAAGTTCTAGGACTGGTGTCCTAAAAGATGAATTTCAAACCCAAGCCACAAACCACCATATTTCCCCTTCAAAGTAATCCTTCTGGAGTATACAACTGCGCTCCCAACCCTCTACAGTCACTAATCTTTTTCTTACGTGCTTTTAAAATCATGTCCTCTGTTGCAGGTCGTTTAACAATGAGCGCTGAACAGCGAACAAACTTGAAGTTTTTGGTGCAGTTGGGGAAAACGCCGTCAGAAGCACTGGGTATGCTGCAAAAAGTGTACGGGGATGAGACAATGTCACGCTCACGTGTTTTTGAGTGGTGCAAGAGGTTCAAAGAGGGCCGGGAGGACGTGGAAGATGACCCCAGGAGTGGAAGACCCTCAACGAGCAGGAATGAGGCCAATGTTGAGCGTGTCAAGCAGATGGTGCGTGACGATCGTCGGTTGACTGTTCGAAAGATCGCAGATGAGCTTGGCATGAACCACAACAGCGTGTGGAAGATTATCACTGAAGATCTGGGCATGCGGAAAGTCTGTGCGAAGATGGTGCCGAGACTCCTGAACGATGACCAGAAGGGACGACGCATGCAGGTGTGTCAGGACATCCTCGAGCGTCTGGAAACTGAACCAGACTTGCTCAGGAGAGTCATCACCGGCGATGAGTCCTGGGTATTTGAGTACGACCCGGAGATCAAACGCCAGAGCCTTCAATGGAAGAGTCCGGCGTCGCCACGGCCGAAGAAAGCAAGGCAGTCCAGGTCCAGCTTCAAGGTCATGTTGATCGCTTTCTTCGATGTGAGGGGCATCGTCCACTGCGAGTTCTTGCCACAGGGCCAGACAGTCAACCAACATGTGTACAAAGAAGTACTGCGGCGTCTGCTTCGTGCAGTGCGCGAGAAGAGGCGGGAGTTGTGGCAGGGCAACTCGTGGCTGCTTCACCACGACAATGCGCCTGCTCACAATGCCCTGAGCATCAGAGAGTTCTTGGCCAAGAAGAACATCGCCGTGCTGGAGCAACCGCCCTACTCACCTGACCTCGCTCCGTGCGACTTCTTCCTCTCCCCCAAGCTCAAGGAGGTCATGAAGGGGACCCGTTTTGATGATGCGGACGACATCAAAAAGGCCGTGACGACGGAGCTGAGGAGCATCCCGCAAGAATCCTTCCAGCAGTGCATGCAAGCCTGGCAGAGAAGGATGGACAAGTGCATGCGGTGCCAGGGGGATTACTTCGAAGGAGATAACCTATAGTTTGTAGCCTGGATGTGAAATAAAACTTGTGTGGCACCAGTCCTGGAACTTTAATGACACACCTCGTATATATATATATATATATATATATATATATATATATATATATATATATATATATATATATATATATATATATATATATATATATATATTGCTAAATGTTATATAATGTAGATAGTTTAATGTTTGGAGTTCATGGAGATAACTTGCATTGTAGCTAGTAAGGGTGAAAGGAACTCTTGACTGGTAACATTAAGTAGGCTTATTTAGATCTTCATGATTTCCAAGGAATATCATGACCTTGTAAATATTACCAGGCTGTGTCATGCTTGAAAGAATATAATGTTCAAGAATATTATCTTGTATCCTGTCATGAAATAATGCTGCACAGTTTAAGCCAGAACCTCTTACAAAAGCTGTCTCAAGAGTAAAAAGTTTATAAATCATGCATCTGGTAACATTAGCAATGTATCATGCACTTCTTGGCAACAACAGCAAATCTGCAGTTCACAGTTTCATACAGTGCACATTTTATTTATTGATTTTTATTATTTTCTAATTACTGGGTGTACAGAGGCCTCCAGAATAGTCTTGGGACCTGACTCTCAGAGGATTAGGGAAGTAACCTAACATACTTATTTTGGAAATGGAAGAACGATATCTGAGTACAATTTGATGTCTTTAGTTACATTTTGATAGAACCTCCTTCAGAATCAGTCTTGAGAATTAAAGTTAATTATATCATGCACTTACATAGTTACTTCATCAAATCTGCAGTTTTGTACAGTGCATACGTTAGTGTTTTGCATTGACGGGTAATACAGAGATCATCCAATACTAATCTTTGGGGATTGGGGAGGTAATTTTAGTGTATTAATTCCATGACTGAGTATTTCTGGGTGAAACATGATGCCTTTTTAAATCATGATGTACACGATGAAGGGATCAGTTACAAAATTGAAGAACTAAGTTGTTTAAACCCAATGAAACACTTGGATAAAAAATGCTGATGTAATTTCAATATTATCCCTCATTGTTATGGTCCCACATGAAAGGCACTGTCCTTCTGTTCTCCCCTGTAAAAACCTCACATGGCAGAAAGATTTATGCCACTAGATCAATTTCTCATTATTCTATGGAAAGCCCAAGGGAGGCATGAGCATGACATTCCTTCTGTATTTGGGTGAGAAAAATTATGAACTATTGAACACCAATGAAATGAGGATGTTGCACATTGCTGGAACTCTCCCCTCTCCCTATGTCTCACTATGCTGTATCATGCCTCTTTTCCATATGGTGAAGGGTGTTTCATTACTAAATATAACCAAATGTTTAACCTAACCTAAATGAGTGCTGCTTTGCTATCCCTTCCCCAGGACTTTCAAAAGCAAGATTAAGGCCTGTATTGTGAAACACTTTGCTCTTTCACCATGACTATTTCCAAAGGGCACTGAGATGATTTGCTGGGTTCTCAAAAGTGTTTGTTCTGTTAATAATATAATGTAGAGATCTGTCACCTTTAGAAACCTCTAGCTTCAATTAAAGCCTGTTAGAAGTAGCCAGGATGCAACACAGGAGTGTTTCAGAATATTTTGTAACTGCCATGCATCAGTCTCTTCATGTGCAAGCCAAACTTAATGCCTTTTTTTAGTATTTTTTTTAGTATTTTATTTATTTTTTTCTAGTATTTATTATTATTTTAATATTTTATTTATGGTACTACTCCTGGCTCCAAGAAATTCCTCACTTTGAGAACAGATCACTTTGCATCATGTGATGAGTATGGCAAGAGGCAGAGGTGATCCAAGCGGACAATCCTCAATATTTGTGTGGGGCATTCCTAATTATCACTTTCTGACAGATAAAGTTGGAATTAAAGAGTCCAGATAGTGAAGTCTGAGGCTTGGATTTATTTATATTTTTACTCTACCTTAGAGAGCATCACCATGGTTGTAGCTAAGGTATGGCAGCTGGTGCGGCGGCCAGAGGGGGAACCAAGTGTGGAGGATTTCCTCTGTGTGGAAGAAGAGCTGCCTGCTTGCAGTGAAGGAGGTGAGGCCAAGTTATCTATAATAAAAAGATGTTTATTGTTCAGTTGCATGTAAACAGTATGAAAATCTTGGTGTGAGCTGAAGATAGTATGAAGTATCTTGATGTATATATTAGAAAACTTGTATCAAAGTATGTGAAATGATTTAAAACATATAATGGTAAGATTTGATGTTGCTAATCCTCATCTGGTGGTCAGCCGCTTGTCGCTGTCATGAAGCATGATAATAAATAGCTTTATGCCTTTAATGTGGATGGATCACTGTACTTGTTTTTGTTATAAGGAGTGGCTGCCTTCTGCCTGACTTCAGAAAAACAGTTTTAATGAAGCAGATGATTTATATTGTTCATTATTTTGTCAACTTAAGCTTGCAGGAATAAAACCAATAACACCTATAAGCTCAAGATGTGAAAAGAGTATATGCATTGTATCAGTATATGGTTAAGTTCTAACATATCATTCACTTTGTAAGTCTTTTCACTTGTAAATCCCATTTTGTGTCAGCTGGCCCTGTATAGGCAGGAAGTGGTGACAAATAAATCATGACCAAACAAAGCCAGTGGAGGAAAATAAGATATTCCAACATTGATGTGGCAGTTCAGGGAGGGATGCAGAAGGTATGAGGAATGTGTATGGCCAAGGTTTGTATCAGAAGTTTGTCTTGGCACAACAATGCACTGCTTGCTTCTGCCACGTGCAAATTTTCAAGTTTGTTTACAACCATACCATTAGCATTGGTTAACAGTATGCCTTTTGAATACTTTTTTTTTTTTTAAGGGACTTTGGCCCAGAGCAACAAAATGGCAGGCCCACTGAAAGGGTCTGTTTATGAAGACAATATTCTGAAAAAATAAAGCTAGGTACTACAAGAAGCATCTTAAAACCTCCCTCTTGTGAAGTTAGTTATAGGCTGGAACAGGAGCTTTACTACTTAATGCTTGCATAAGGGAGGTGGACAGAATGGATAAGCAGAGACAGTGCTGGATGAGCTAGCCTAATTTCCAGGTAATGAATGGTCAGTAACACAACCCACTTATTCTGTGAAGTGAGAATAAATAGACATATTTTTTTCTAGAGGGGAATAGTCTCAAGTCCATATGAGATACAAAAATTGTGTTATGCCCCTCAGATGTCTTGGTGGAGGCTGTGGCCCTGAGCATTGATCCATACATGAGGTACAAGGCACGGCAGATCCCTCTCAATACACCCATGTTTGGCTCTCAAGTTGCCAAGTAAGTAGAGTGCTGTCTTGAGTAGTTGTCCAAAATGTTTAACTATTCTTTAATTTTGTATATGTAACTATTCTTTAATATTGTAGTGCAGTTGCTTGCTATAATAAAATTAACCTCATAGGCATTGTTACATTTTTATCCTCTGGTGTTTGATATGTATATGTACTACACAGTTGCTTAGTTACAAGTAGTTTGGGATTGGTGTGGATAAAAATTCATGCAGGAGAAATGGATAAAAGAGAAAAGTTCTTCATATTTCATGAAGGTTGAACTGTGTGTGAGAACTTGATACTGTGAGACAAATGTGTGATCTTCATGAACTTTGTTTTATTTTTTAGTTTTGAGGCCAATTGCAATAGCAAATGGTGGATAATATATAAGGTAATTAAATTTTGAATTACATTCTTCAATTTCATAGGAGTTTAATAATCTGAATTCATTAATCAAGCAAACTGTCTATTAATTTTGTCAGTCCATTAAAATTTGTTCCTGCATTTTCCTCAGAGTCATTGAAAGCAAGAACCCTGAGTGGCCAGTGGGAACCCACTTGGTGCACTACGAGGGCTGGCGAACTCACACAGTGTTAAGAAGCCAGCAGCTGAAGAATGAGGAACATTTTGGTGTGATGCATCTGCCAGATATGGGTGATCTCCCTAAAAGTCTGGGCATTGGCATCTTGGGCATGCCAGGGTAAGTTGTAAGATCAAGAAAAATTAACAGTGATTATTTCAGTGTATTAACCAAATAAAGACTAAGGCATGATGAAAAGAGAAAGTATTTGGTCATAGGCTTGCCAGGATAAGTTTAAGATCAAGAAAAATTAAGAGATTTAAATGTATTAGCAAAGTAAAGACAAAGGCACAATGAAAGAAGAGGGACATTTGATCCCAGTCTTTTACTTCAAATTGTGTAAGATTAGTGTTCCTAAATTCTTTATATTATATATGTAATTGTTTTTAGTTCATTTTATCTAATCTAATTTTGTTACATAATTTCCAGAATCTTGTGTTGACTTTATTTTAGCTGCCTTTTATTTCCTCTGTACAAATTAACTTCACCTTGGTGAGATACTTTCATCTATGCTTGGGAAAAAAGGAAAAAGGGAAAGAGTGTTAGAATATTAAAGCAGTGAGAACTTGCACTGTGAAACAAGTGTGCACTCTTCATAATAAGCTCAATTTTACTTTTCCCTTTTTTTTTTCTTTTTTGACTGATCACAATAGGAAATAAACTATTAGATAATATGCAAGATCACAAAATTTTTATATTTTTCAGTTTCATCAAAAATTAATCAAATGTGAATTAATTAATCAATCAAGCTTGGTCTTTTGGTATTCATCATTGCATTGAAATTTGATTATTAATTTGATTTCATTCCAAGACTGGAATGACCATTTGAAGTAGGAAATAAGATCACATTTACTCCCAGTCCTTCAGATCCAAGAAGTGTTCATTCATCAATAAAGTTTTCATTTAGTACCCAGTCATCCATCTGGTCATGAAATACTTTGCTGAACAACAGAAATAGCATACTTGAACTCTTAACACAGCATGCTTACTACACACTTGTAAAAGCAATGAGTCCTAAGATGCCTCTTCCGTTAGCAACACTGCATACTTTGGATTCCTGGACATCTGCAAGCCCAAGGCAGGAGATGTGGTGCTGGTGAATGGGGCAGCTGGAGCTGTGGGTAGTGCCGTGGTGCAGATTGCCAAGTTGAAAGGTAATTTGTAAGCTGTTATAAGCTGACTTAGTCTTTGTATTTATCCATTCTTTTATGTAAGAGGGGCACTGGCACAGAGCTAAAAAATGGTAGGAAGAAGTCCACTGAATAATAATTACAAATATTACACTTTTTGTTAGGTAAACTGAGGATATAGATTTGAATGATGTGGATCTAGTTCCCTGCACTATTTAGAATGGCAGGATAGCTTGCCAGAATTGCATGGCTGAGTATTTCTTTTTAGATGGCTGCCCTACTGGAAGAAATAGGAAGAACACAGTTAATCTAGATCATTAGTTCTCTGTCTAGTATATGTGTACTCTCAAGAGCATGTGGAAGGAATGTTACCTTGAAATCATGATATATTATTTAAACAGTTAAACAGGAGTTGCTAAGAAATCATATTTATATTGTGTGGTATTTGAAAATTCTTGGTGTTTTCTCTCAGAAGATGCACATTATTACAAGGTGACTTTTGGGCTGAAAAGATGCAGTAGAAATTTCAGACATTTATGTGGATATTATTTTATTTGTAATGTATCCCTCACCTGAGTGACAGCAGTACTCTTTGAGCAAACTCTTAGGCATTTCTTTATGGAAAGTATAGTTTTCTGTATGTTGTACATAGATGTAGCAGTTTGAAAGAATCAGCAGAAAATGATGCCATAACTGATTGTATTCATGTTTCCAGGCTGCACAGTAATTGCTTTTGCTGGCTCAGATGAGAAAGTGGCTTGGGTCAAAGAGCTTGGTGCTGATCATGCCTTCAATTACAAAACCACGGACGTTGGAGAGGCATTGAGCAAGGTTGCACCAAAGGGTGTCAACCTTTATTTTGATAATGTAAGTTTGGCATTTTGTTCTTCTGTTTTGCATTATAAAGAACAAGTGAATTAGTCCAGGTATCCAGTAAAATGATGATAGTTGCAGATGGAGAGGTGACAGAAGAAAAGACTATCTTTCATCATTGTTTTTTGTGCATGAATGGATCCCTTAACCAAATTGCAAGTTGTGAATGTAAAGTTGTACTGAACAGTATGGAGTGAGTGGCAGTTCCTCATCACCACTTTTGTAATGGATTGTTCTGTGTTACAGTCAAATACTATGTTGTATACCTTGTCTCTTGGGATTATTTCTGTGGTGATGTGTTGGGAGCATTGAGGCACCACTGTAACACAATGAACATTATCTATCCTGGAATATTTATTTTGTAAGATGAGCATTTAAAAGTCTCTTATGACAGTTTGTTTTATATTAATTAGTCTCCTTTCCCTCTAAAGAAAGTTTTATTTATGCAAGAGGGGCTCTGGCCTAGGAAAGGAAAAAGAAAACCCTCCAAAGATGTCAGTCCTAAAAAGGATAGTTCTGAAGAATATAAAAAATTGCAATGATTATTATATAAGTATTACTGAGACCATTTGTGTTTGTCCAGGTAGGTGGCAAGTTCACTGCCCAGGCCCTGCCACACATGGCAGACTACGGTGTGGTGTCCCTGTGTGGCGCCATCTCCACCTACAATGAGGATGTGGACATTGGTGTGCCAAGTCTCACAAGTAAATATTGCTAATATTGTTCCCTTAGATTTTCCATCATTATAATCTCAAAAATCAAATTGTCATAGGATGCTTTTGGTGGGCTTCAGATAATACCCTGTGAACAGTGTGGACTGTGGAGCATATCTTGCCCACCTCTGGCCAAGAGCAAGGTGCTGATGAGTGAAATGATGGGACTTGCCTGCTTTTTGGTTACACAATGCACTGCAACTCATTTTCAGGTCCTTTCAATGAGGGTACAGTGATCTGGAGGCAACTGCATATTGAGGGATTTCTTGTTTTCCGTTGGACAGCACGCTGGATGGAAGGTTTGAACCAGCTCAAGGAGTGGATAGAGCAGGTAAGTAATGTGTTCTTATTGGGTGCAGATTTATCAATGTTAATTTTTTTATCAGTCTGCTTATTTTTTATTTTTTTTCTATTGGAAATTATCAAGCCCAGCTTTAGAGTGTTATGGAAACATTGAAACATTTATGTAAAAGAAAGGCACATGTAGTTGTTGCCAGCCTTTTTTTTTCCCTGAGTACCAGCAATGTCTTGGTAATTGTCACCTCACAGCTCAGGCAAACCCCTCCAGTTATGATGATGCCATTGCATGAAGTACTTCTTTGGTAGCTTTCCAACATGATGGTCTCCTTATGGTGTTATTGGTTATTATTGTTACAATTGCTTGTTACTTAAATATTTTATATTTATTTGTCTTGTCTACATACAGAAGCTGACATTATCTGGTGTGTACTGACTATTTAAGTTCATTAAATGGCTTGCCTTTTTTCCTTAGGGAAAACTGAAGTACAAGGAGACTGTATTTCAAGGATTTGAAAAGATGCCGAGTGCCTTCATTGGTCTGTTCCATGGTGAGAACACTGGCAAGGCAGTTGTGGTACCTTAGTGAGAATATGCTGTCCAGAACTCCCAACACTGTCTGCCTCATTGTCATCTTGATTTGCTCAACAGATTCTTGCTTGAAGTGAACAGCACATTGTAAAATAGTATAGTACACTGATTACAGTGAAAGTTAATGGCTGTCTTCATAATTTATAATGAGTTTGAAACTGTAAATGTGATGCTGTCCCATGCAGAATATATCTAATTATCATGTTGCACTGTGCAGCCTGGTTGAAAGAACATAGTTGCTATATTCTTTTTACATTGTATATGACTAAAGGACCTGCCTCATACTGCATTGCCTGCTGCTGTGCTCTTCACCAGCTGTGTGAGGAGCAGCTTAGAGAGTACAACTGTATACCTGCCCACATCTAATTTTGAGCTAAATGTGTGCTTGTTAACATCATACAGTATGTTAATGTATCACTGGTGTCTGTGTAATCATGATGGTATCAACATGCTTCTGCTACATTAAATTAATGAAATGCAGAAATTTATTTAGGAGTAGGAGAGTGATGTCATGTGGCAAGACACAGAAACTGAGCCAAAACAGGACTTGCTGTGAGTACCATGTGGTTCAGTCAGCTGAGGCTTCTCTTGGGCCTAAAAGAACCAGGGTCAGACCTTGGTCACATTCGCCTTCCATTATTTATAGTAGATTAATTTCTCATTGTTTCATAATGGAGGACATGGTTCTTCATCCAGAGTCCTTCCAATATCAGTATAAGAAATGGCTGTGAGTTGAGGTGCTGATCTGTTGTGCAAACAATGAGTGACAAATAAAAAGTAAATATTTAAGTACTCTTATTTTATATCTATCATATAATACTCCAGCCCAAGAATAAATCTGATTATTAAGGAAGTAAATCTAGATTTATGATGATGTAGGTTTTGCTAAAGGGAAATGGCTTCATGTTATTTGCTTTTTAATAAATCATTGATTAAAGAAATGTGATTATTCTTTATCTGACATGTAAACTTGAATGAAATAATATTTGCTTATTTATGCTGGAATGTGAGAATCCCTCTCAAAAGTTTCACTGGAGGAAGAAAGCAGTAGGGGTGGGCAGGAATAGCTTATTAAAAAAAAAACAGAGGTGTTTTATGATGGCAGAAAATTGTCAGTTTGCTCTTGAGTAAATGATGACAAGTTCTGCTTGGTGTGTTGCTCTCAAAAGGAATCACTCAGCTGATTGGGCCAGTGCAGAATCACAGCTGTGATAAATATGCATGTTTATAAGTACTTACCTTCAAATAATCCTTTGTAGAATTTATCTGACAGTTGATAGTTGTTTGAGTTACACAGTTTAGCTAGTGCTTTTATGGCGAGACAATGGCAGTGACATGGCTATTCATTGTCTTTTATTATGAGAAATCTCAAGCAGATAAGCAGGGAGGCAACTATACATTGGTACCCTTGTAAATGTTTGCATTCCTCTTCGTCCCCCAAGAAGCTCTACCAAGGGAGAAGATTGCGATATAATAGGTAATGTGAGCCTGAATTAATAATGGTGCTGGCCTATTAATTGGTATGTGTTTTAATGGTTCTCTAATATACAAGTTTTTTAGGCAGTTATGATTTTGCTGTAGAGCAGTCATGTATATTGTAGGAGGTAGAAGTAGTCTTGGTTTCAGAGAAGAATTAACCCAATATAAATTCCATGCAGCTTATTTATTTTTTATTTTTTTTCCCAGTGGCTTACTAAAGGTATCATGACAGCAACTGCATATTAAAAGCATAAGCATGGAACCTGGGTGTGCAGCAGTGTCTCTAGCCAGGCCTGGTACACTGTCCCAGAGCTCATGGGGTCTTTGGGAGGGCCCATTAGATTTTTTTTTTTTTGTGGGGGGTTGGGGGGATGGGGGAGCATAAGTACACTGGAAAAAGAATCAAAATCAGTACTCTATACAGTTCTTCAATAATAGGGTCAAATTGGGCCCTTAAACTATTCCAGCACCAGCACATTTCAGTTCTCTTGTTGGCAATCCTAACCTATTTTTGAGAAAACTGATCTTGGGTCTGAGTGTTGACGTCTAACAAGCCCCATAAGAATGAATTTTAAAGAAGACTGGAGTTGATGCCAGAATTGTTTGAGTTGTGTTGTCTTCATAACTAACTTTCAAAAATTCATTTTTGACCATCTTTTGTAACTAGGAAAAAATTTCGTGGCTTGCATTTGAGATATGACTTTCCCACAACCATACATTGTTGTTGTTGTTTTGTTGTTGTGTTATTGTTGTTATTATTATTATTATTATTATTATTATTATTATTATTATTATTATTATTGTTATTATTATTATTATTATTATTATTATTGTTATTATTCTTATTCTTATTATTATTATTATTATTATTATTATTATTATTATTATTATTATTATTATTATTACTATTATTATACTCCTCCTCCTCCTCCTCCTCCTCCTCCTCCTCCTCCTCCTCCTCCTCCTCCTCCTCCTCCTCCTCCTCCTCCTCCTCCTCTTTAATCATTACCATTATTATCATTGTCGTTGTTCTTATATTGTTACTCGAGAATATTCATGACTGTATCCCTCATTTCAATGTGTGCGTGTGTATCACTAAGAGGACGATATGTTGTAAAAGGTGAGGAGGAGAGAACGGAAATCGGGGGAAGACGCGTCGAGGGTTGGCTGAGTGTTCAGGCATAATAATCACCATGACTCGCTAGTTGTTGGCCTTGGTTGTCTCTGTCTGCCTCTGGCCTGGCCGGTCCATAATATATTATCATTTCATCCTATAAACATGTGTTCAAAAATTTTCCATCACGACCCAGTTTGTGGGCACGATCCCCGGGATCTGGATAGTACTGCAGTAGCTAGGTAAATGAGTAGGATTAGTAATTCTGAAAAGTTTCCAGCGTATTCTGTCTTGTAGGATCTATATTCAAAAGGGTCTACAGTACTTGAACTTGTACGTTTTTTTTTAAAGGGTGTTTTTACGGTTCATAATATATGGGTTTAGAAGTAACGGATTCAACCTGATAGTTAGATTTGAAAAGAAAGAAGAATAGAAGAGTTATTTTTCATTACAAAGGGGCAATGATTGGAATAGACTTAGTAATAATGGTGTCAGTATGGGGAACTTTAAAAGATGTTTTTTTTATTTATTTATTTATTTTTTTGTAGGAGGGGCACCAGCCAAGGACGACAAACTATATATATATATATATATATATATATATATATATATATATATATATATATATATATATATATATATATATATATATATATATATATATATATATATATATATTATATAAGGCCCATTGAAAAATAAGGTCCACTGAAAAAAAGAGGCCCACTGAGATACACAATTTTGGATAGAGGGGATTGGTGGATGTGATGAAGCAGTTTACCAAATTAAATCAACGTGTTAATACCAGGGGTGCAGGAGTCTCGTCATGCAGCAGGACGGTTAGAGACGCAGCTTACATTAGACTTATGTGTTCATAATGGAGAGTATAGTTCCTGGTTAACAAATGTTGCTATATATATGGTTGATAAAAAAAGTTGCCAAGTGAAGGCCGGATGGCAACTGCGGGTCTTTTTTTTTTTTTTCTCTCTTCCCGTTTGTCGCGAAGACCAGTGCCCTTCTTACACAAAATAAAAATCTGTTATGCTTGAAATATCCGTAATCCTAGCTTCAGATGATAGAACGTAACGGCACCATCGATGGTGACGGCAGCAAACCAGCAGGAGGTAATCATCCCAACAGTATGCGGAGGTAGCACCGCTTCGCGTGTTGTAAGATAATGGCTTCGTCATGAGTTGTCGCTTCGATAGGTAATGCATCATAAAATTTAAACCAAGATACGCGCTGATTTTCGTTGCGAGAGGGAGTTCAGTTACAGTATTCTGTTTGCGTGTCCGTATCGGGCCTAAGATACAGTGTAACACTCGTCCAGTGTATGATGTTACGTGCTTTTAGGATGTTACTTGCTAGAAGATGCGACGCACTATCCATCCACCGTGTTGTTATGTAAGCCAGGAACCACATCTCGCCTATTGTAGGAAGCTCATGGTACAATCAAGGCTGGAGTCCATGAGGAGAAGCTTGTTGGGGGGTGAGCAGGATGGTGACTGAAGAGGATAACACCGTACAAAATTCTGACCCAAACCATTTTTGTCCCCCCCCAAAAAAAAAAAAAAAAACTGAGTAGAAGAGTATTCTCCGCGGAGGTTGTGGAGGTGCCTTCGTGCTTCTTGAAATAGTTGAAGTCTTATGAAGGGAGAAAACAAACTGGCAGAGTTTCTGAGTTTACAAGTGCACGGGATGAAAAAGAAATCTAAAAATTGGGTAACCCTTGCATCATCAAGGTGGACAGAATAAGGTGTTATCGCGGCTGGTTTTAACAGGATCTAGTGACAGGTGTGTTGGAATTTCTAGGGCGGTTTTCATGATCCTAGGGATAGTTTAACAAGGATTAATGGGAAAAAAATTCTTGAAAATGTGACTGATCATTTGTGAGGCCTTTAAAAATAATGCTGATGGGAGGACAAAGCGTTTAGGAAAACTGACATTAGTACGTAAAAAGTGCTATGCAACAAGATGGCAGAAAGGAATGCCATGCAGGGAGCCGTGTGCCAATGCCTCACTTCGCTCGAGTGCCCAGTGTGGTGATAGCTCCCGCAGAGGTAAGACATGTCCTACGGTTATCTTAAGTTTCATTGATTTGGAAATGGAAAATCGTGTTTGTTTACTGAAATGTTGCAGCAATTCAGTAGGAAGCAATTCTCGTCAGTTTGAACGTTTTGCTAAACATTGCTTATGATTTGATTTTTCTCGTGCGTGAATGCGTGTGTGTGTGTGTGTGTGTGTGTGTGTGTGTGTGTGTGTGTGTGTGTGTCTGTGTGTGTGTCTAGTTATATTTACCTAGTTGTAATGTACAGGAGGGTAGCTATGCTCGTGCTGTCCCGTCTTTGTATCTCATGGTGTCTAATATAGCCTTAAATTTATGTATCGTCTTTGCACACACACTACTTAAATTCTTCATCCAGTCCATTCCATATATTTACTACTCTATGGGGAAAGCAGTTCATTCTCATATTCCTAATGCAACTATTTTTTTTTTTTCATCTTTCATGTCCTTTTGTATTTCTCATATTTTACTTTATCAAGGTCTTCCCTATCGAGCACCTCCATATTCTTCATGATTATATAAATTGCTGTCAAGCCTCCTCTTTCCCTTATATATTCCAGCATTGTCAATTCTAGTTTTGATAACCTCTCCTCATACGACATTTCCGACAAGCTTGGGGCCAATATTGTCGCTGCTCTTTGAATGCTTTCAAATTTTATACTGATCCTTTTTGTGCTTGGTGTCCACACTTCTGCTGCATATTGCATTGTTGGCCTTATTAGAGAAACTATCAGTTTCTTTTATAATTTTTAATCCTTGTGTGTGTGTGTGTGTGTGTGTGTGTGTGTGTGTGTGTGTGTGTGCGTGTGTGTGTACGCGCGTGCGTGCGTGTGTGTAAATAACACTAAGTTTATTGACCGTAATTTCACAGATTTACAAAATCTTTAGAAATATACCATAAATTATATTATCACTCCCACATATGAAATTTTAAGATCAGTTGTGGTCCTTATTAACCACATAGCATTAAAACAATATCCCTTAACACACACACACACACACACACACACACACACACACACACAGAGAGAGAGAGAGAGAGAGAGAGAGAGAGAGAGAGAGCACAAGATGTCCTCCCCCCCATTATACATAGGGCAAACTTAATGGGCAACATCCCTCTTAACCAACCAGGACTCGCAGCCTCGCTCCTTCTCGCGCGCCTCATCTGGTCACACACACACACACACACACACACACACACACACACACAGGCAGGACCTCCACCACCATGGCGGCCACACGCACCACCACGCCTTCGGTCTCCAAGCTCAAGCGTGCCATGGATATAGATGACATTCTGGAGCTCATGGGATCCTTTGGCCGCTACCAGAGGAACCTGCTGCTCATTGTTTTTATGCCTGTCTCCTTCTTCGTGGGCTTTGTGGTGAGAAAAATACTTTTCTTTTATGCTGACATCCCTTACTCATCATAAGGATTACACACTCTCAAAAAAATGTATAGCTACAGTGGGGCCTGTCGAGTTTTACAGTGAGCGACCCGTCATTATCTCGGCAGGGTTGGTAAGAGTGTTAAATTAAGGTTTCGCTTGTGTTTCATGAAGCGTTACTGTGGCAGCTCAAATCCCATTGCTTCATTTACGAGTGCCAGTCACTTGATTCATGCAGGTGCAGCTGTACTAAACACACACACAGGGATACCAACATGAGTAGCCTGTTATCAGTGGATCCGTCTTTGGTGACAGCTTGTATCGTGCTGACTGTGAAACGAGTCTTTTTTGAGTGTGTTCTGTATATGCATCATAATTTATGACTACCGTTGCGAAATCACTTGTACTCTTAAGAATGACTTTCCCAATCACAGATGAACCTGCTGCTGTTCCAAATGGTGGTGCCTGACCACTGGTGCCACGTCCCTGGCCGCGAGAACACGCCCCTCACTGTAGAGGAATGGCACGCTTTTACCATCCCAAGGTAAGCCACTTCAACCAGTTTGTATGAAGATATAATGAATCATACACAGCTTATCACATTCTCTTGAACTCGTGATATACCACAATCTTGAGGCAACAGATTGCACGTGATCAAAGCTCGATAACACCCTACTGTGGTTAACCTAAGGACAGCTAACTCGTGAACTAATGACACCATGTAACTCTAGCTTATAATGACCTGTTTCATTAAAAAAAAAAAAGGACGTGTCACCTCTGAGTCCAGTCTGCCTCTAAACCCTCCTCATTGATGTGGGTAATTAATGATATAAATATTCACATGGAGACAGGAAAAAGTGACATCGTATCCTTTAAGCTACTGTGTCCCTCTTACATATAAAAAAAAAAAAAGAAAAAGAATATAAGTAATTCGCCTTCAGAGGTGTAGATGGAAAACGTATACAGGAACGGCGACTTGAGCTTAGTCTGCGTTTTCTCGAGATGGAGGAAGTTAAGCAGAGAGTGAGTGACATGTAAACTTAGCGAATATGATACTAATAGAAATAAGACAACGTAGACAAAAGTGCTGAGGAGATTTTTATAGTGTTCAAGAATACTGACCGCCGGTTGTTTGGCTGGTCAGCTTCAGAACCCCACGATACTCCTTGCAAAGATAAAGATGGCAAGGAAGAAAGACCCGGGGGAGCTTCCTTCATAGCCCCTTAGGATCTTCGAACTTCTACCCTTGCGCTCCGTGTGTGGTGTCACGCGGTGATGCTCGCTCCCACCACAATAATATTATCTTCTCTTTCCATGGTATGTAGCCCACTCAGTCAGGGCTCTGTGTTCACGCTGGACTTTACAGAAGCCTTGCAGACGAAGGTCTTCAAGCGAAAGATGATTGTGTGTTTCTGGAGAGGGGCTCTGTCCTGTTCACACTTGGGGATCAGGCAACGCTACAACCTCTTTTGCTAGTGGACTGAAACAAGCGCTTGACTCATAACCAAAGGGGTTGTCTCCCCTAACACTGAGACCATGCCCAAAGCCCCAGCTCCGCCAACCTCGCCTCTGCACACACTACTTAAATTCCTCATCCAGTCCATTCCATATATCTATTACTCTGTAGGGAAAGCTGTTCATTCTCATATTCCTTATGCAACTATCTTTTTTTTTTCCATCTTCCATGTCCTTTTGTATTTCTCATGTTCCATTGTTCTTACATTGTTCATGTTCTTACGTTGCGCAGTAAGAGTAAAGTCTGTCACTCCCTTGAAATCTCTTGAGTTGCCCCATGACGTCACGCTGTCTTCAAGTGCTGGGTCTGACATGGGACCGGGTCGAAGTCAGTCAGCGCAGAGACGGTGGTTAGCCGCTGCCGTCAGGCTGCGTCCTTAAGCCGCGTTCCGACCTGCTTTGTGGGCGCCGGGCCAGGATGCGCTGTCAAGGCCAATGTCATACTGATTTAATGTTATTGTACGTATCTGTATGTATGTGTGTTCAGTTTGGTGTTTATCCCTCTATATCCTTATTTTCAACATATTCTTTTATTTACTTTAGATCCAACGAGACCGGCAAGTTTTCCAGCTGTTCGATGTACGAGATAGATTGGAAAAATGGCGCAAATACAAGTTATTCAGTTAATGGCGAAGTACGAGGTATATCATGTTGACAGTGAGCTATAATTAATTCTTGAGAATATATTCATCACTATCAAAAAGGTCAATCCACAAGGAGCTTTCGTCTTAGATCTGGCTCATGAGTGAAAGAATATTCGGTTCGTTAAATCCTAGGAGAGTGAGAGCGGCGCGGTGTTGTTTCAGGGTGCAGTGACGGCTGGGAGTTTGACACGACGCAGTTCACAACGACGGTGGCCTCATCCCTAGGGTGGGTGTGTGACCGCGGCCACTACTCCCACCACACGCTCTCCGTTGCCATGGCGGGGAACGCGGTGGGCACGCTCCTCTTCCCGCTGGTTGCCGACAAATAGTGAGTTTTTTACGCACGCACGTAACCTCTCTCTCTCTCTCTCTCTCTCTCTCTCTCTCTCTCTCTCTCTCTCTCTCTCTGCCATATTCTGAAACGTTACTTTAAAAGGCTCTAGTTGGTTGCATGACTTTTTAAAAAATGTTTTTACGCTTTTATTGACAGGTTAACAAGATTTTCAGATTATTAACGGGAAAAGAGCTCTTGAGAACCTATCTAATCATCTCTGTGGCCTTTGAAAATAATCATGGTGAGAGAACAAAGCATTTCTGAATACAGGCCTCTCTCTCTCTCTCTCTCTCTCTCTCTCTCTCTCTCTCTCTCTCTCTCTCTCTCTCTCTCTCTCTCTTGTTATAGGATTGAATTTTCTCTGGCAGTTTCGGTCGTCGGTTCATGTACTACGTGTCACTGGCCATCCACGTGGTGACCACCCTCCCACTGCTGTGGGTGACGAGCGCGACGGTCCACATGGGTTTCCGCTTCCTGCAGGGGCTGGGCTTCGAGACTTACTACCTGATGCCCTACGTCATCTGTGAGTATGTGATTATGGTCAAGTACATACAAAGAAGGTTGTACTCGAATAGTAAGGACGATTTATTTACAGGGATTGCCACATGTAGGCCTCATGGCTTCTTGCAGCTTCCCTTATTTTTTTTATTTCATATTTTTCTGTCCGCTGTACTCCGTGTTCCCCGCTAGACATGGAGGTGATCCCGCCGGAGCGCCGCGCCCTCGCCGTAATGCTGTCTTTCCTCGCCTGGACCTTCGGCATGTGTTTCTCAGCGCTGGTGGCTTGGCTTGTGCCTAACTGGACGCATCTTGCCATCATCTCCATCATCCCCCCCCTGCTCGGCTTTCTGTACTGGAGGTGAACACTGGGGCGTGTTGGGTAGTGTGCTTAGCTGGTCCGTATGAATGACTTGGCAGGAAGCACGCGTGGCTGTACTCAGCCACTCAGGTGGAGTTCCTTTGTATTCAGACAGCTGGAAACCAACTGCCTGGAAAATGCTGCTCGTTTATAATGTCAAATTCTTTCCGAGCCGGTGTGTGTTTTTTCTCGGCCATTTCACGTGATATTAATGGCGATAACGTTAACCTGATAGTAATTTTGTTCCCTTAGATACCTTCCTGAGTCCCCTCGATGGCTTCTGGCCAAGGGGAAGGTGCATCAGTGTGCAGACATCCTCCTCAGGGTAACTCGCTCATGGCTTCTGTCCCCGAGTGTTGTGAGAAACCGTGTTTAATTGCATGAGACAAGAAGTATTGCTGGGAAATGAGTTTATAGTGTCTCGTCGGCAGATCAGTGAAACCAATGGGATGACCAACTTGTCGCGTGTGGAGGTGGAGGCTCAGCTACAGGTGATGATGGAGCACCTGCCCGTGGACCAGCCCCTCACCGCCGTGAAGGACTATCCGAAGCTCCGGGTCAGAGCTGTGACGCTCGTTTTTATGTCGTAGGTCCCTTTCACTGTTGCCTTCACCAGTGACACAACCGCCGCCATCATAAGTACAACCATTACAATTAATATCGCCACCACCTCCATCAACAATACCCACGCTGTAGTCCCACGCTGTAGTCCCAAGGAGAAGTCCCTGATTCGACCTACCAAGGACCATATTCTGACACTTTTGTGCCTCACCTCTGCTTTCAAAAGGCTCTAGTTGAAGTTGCACGTATATTTACTAGTGTTTTTTTTTCGGTTAAAATGACAGATTAACAATTTTTCTGTATCTGTTAACATGAGAAACACTCGTGAGAACTCGGCCAATCATTGTGGACTTTAAAAATAATGGTGGTGAGAGAGCAAAGCATTTCAGAATACTGGCAAGAGTTATTCAATTGACTTCCGATAATCCTTGGGAGGCACTTGACCCAGCCCTCACCACAGAGAACATGAGCACCACCACTGCCCCCAACTTGTCTCACCACCACCACCGCCATCATCACCATCAGTATACCAGCACCACTAGTGTCACGACTGCCATCTCCGTCATTACCATCAGAATACAGTACCATTATTATTATGGTCAACTACATTGGTTACAACTATCCTTACCGCCATCTCTCTTTTTCGTCGTCATCATCATCATCATCATCATGATCATCATCATCATCATCTTCTTCATAATAATAATAATAATAATAATAATAATAATAATAATATGATAATAATAATAATAATAATAATAATAATAATAATAATAATAATAATAGATAATAATAATATTTTTACTACTACTACTACTACTACTACTACTACTATTACTGCTATACTACTTTTGTACAGTCGTAAATCGAAGGAAAAATCATCGGCTTCTTATGGCCAACTTATAATTCTCTCTCTCTCTCTCTCTCTCTCTCTCTCTCTCTCTCTCTCTCTCTCTCTCTCTCTGTGTCACAGCTTCATGAGCTACGTGGTGTATGGCGTCACCATGCTGAGTATGTCGGTGTTTTCCAACAACTTTCTGGCGCACTTCGTTCTCTCTCTCTTCGAGTTACCGAGCAACTTCACGGGCTGCATCGTGACACACTTCTTGGGACGGCGCTTCATGGCCTACTCCAACTACCTTCTGCTGGCGATATTTTGCTTCGTGGCTCCATTCTGCAGTCATAGTAATCCTTTTGTTGTTTACTGTGTGTTGGTATTAGTGAAAGATGTCATGTTTCTAGTACAGCACTCACTATCATCAACGTAACCATCACCATTTTGCTCTTAGCCTTTAAAGTACTCGTTTGTAGTAGTACGGGTGCCTGGTTTGACGTATGCGTTCTCTTTTTACATTCTGCAGCTTAGTTTTCAAACACCTGTGCCACCATACATCATCTCGCAAACTTCTTTTCTGTTATCCTTCCATTTTCCAGATCCTAGTCATGATCGTTCAGACATTCAGCCTCCTAATGCTCATAGGTTCATTAAGGGACATCATTGTGACAAATCTCCCATGTCTCACGGTCACAGATCTGTTCACGTAATGTATACTCGTATGATTTGTTGTCTTAGAGATTCTTCATAGCGAAGAACTTTAAGATGGTAAATTTAACCTGAAGAAAATGCTCCTTACTTAATAATTCCTAATTTTTGAAGTCTTTGAGCCACTGTTAAATTAAGTGATGGAATGAGCATCATAGATCTCTTGTAACCATCAAGATGTAATTACATTATCTATAAGCAAGAAAGGAAGGGAGTATTTGTGTTTTCGTTTGCGAGTGCTGTGGAATTTCTTTAGTGTTGAGAAGCACGCACACACACACACACACACACACACACACACACACACACACACACACACACACACACACACACACACACACACACACACACACACACACACACACACACACCTTACGAGATCACCGTGCTTTATGACAGATGAGTGGTTGTTGATGACAGTGGTAGGATTTGCCAAGCTGTTCTCCACTTCCGCACTGTACGTCGTGTACCTGATGTCTTCTGAGGTGCTCCCGACCCCCGTGAGGACCTCCGGCACTGGGGTCGTCATTGTGTTTGGAATGATTGGGATGGCCGTGTCGCCTCATGTACTTCACGTACGTAGCTCTTCTGTCTGTTCCTGTGCTGGACTTTCCTTGTCTGTCCGTACTCTTATGTGTACAGGTAGCAGTAAATGGAACGTGCATGTGATGTGTTGCAGTATGGAGCTGACGGTGCTGCCCACTACTGGATCCTGTTGGCGCTAACAGTTGCCTCTGCGGCTTGCATGATACCAATGCCGGAAACTATTGGGCTGCAACTCCCCCAGACCTTCCAGGACGCTGAGGAACTGGGTGCTGGCCGCCCCATCACTTCCTGGGTCCACCACTGGAACCTCCACAGATTCATGCCACCGAAAGAACCTCAAACTGAGAAGCTAGATAAAGACTTGCTGCTGGAGCCCAGTTAGACTCCAAGGCTCGGTTTGCGTGTGTCTGTGCTTGTGTTTTCACGTATGCCCTTGTTTTTGCCCACAGTGCACGCAGAAGGCAGCTCGTTGTAAGGAGAGTACCTTGAATCTTTGCATTATAAACCATTTATTCTTGCGACATCCTCATGCCGTACTTAAAGATGTGACGCAATGAGAGAGAGAGAGAGAGAGAGAGAGAGAGAGAGAGAGAGAGAGAGAGAGAGAGAGAGAGAGAGAGAGAGAGAGAGAGAGAGAGAGAGAGAGAGAGAGAGAGAACTGGATTGATCAAATCCTGAACACAGCCAGCACAAAAAAAAAAAAAAAAAAATCTGCAAAGACAAGTGCTATAATGGTATCGTATTTTAGTACTTGGCTGTCAGATCTTTTCCACTTTTTCATTCATTTGTTAACCAGTTCTGTCTTCCAAGCCTTGGGAGTGCGAAGTGAGGCGTGGTAATCTGTCCTTGAATTTACATTAAAATCGATGTCTGAATCCTCGAAATATTCTTCTCTGTACTGAGCAGCATAGTGGAGCTGAGCAGAACCAATAAATGTCAGAATGATTTCAGCCCTTCTGTTACTTTTGCTCCCGAAAACAATTGTCAAGATCAGAGAAATGAAGTTCTTTATATTGCCAGACTCGTGGTCGCCTGCTGTCAGTCACACTCCCAGAGAGTTTAGTGGTCCTGCTGTCATACCTATCAAAACCTTCCACTCGCCACGCATCTTATCATGATAAATGTTCAGTTATCAACGAAGTTCTTTGTGATCTGAGCGGGACGAAAACCTTGGTATGTCGAGTGACCACCATGTGTGTGTATGTGTGTGTGTGTGTGTGTGTGTGTGTTTGCCTTATTTTATCATTGAATTATTACAAAATCATCGCAATTCAGAAACTGTACAGAGAGAAGAGAAGAAAAAGATTTGAACCAAGTCTTATTAGCAGATCACTTTTACCCAGAACAGGAAAAAAACATCGCCAGTTACTGCACATAAATATTACGTTTATTCCAGTTTTACAGAGATCCTTTGAAATGTTCCACTTAAATACAATACCAATAAAAAAATTCTTACTAATATTTTTCACTTGTTTGGTAACGAAATGAGTTGTTTCGGTTAGAGAACATTATCATAGTGTCATTATTTTCGGTAATATGTCCAGGATCTTAAATTTTAAACACCATGACTGTTGTTTGGCGTGTATGAATGAACTAGTCTTTAAGGCATTGAATCACCACGCTGTGTCACTTAAATTTGTACGTTATAACTCTCAGAATTATTTTCCGTCTTGTACATAACACCAAGATCTCCATGAATACGCAATACATTGATTTCTGAATGACACAGAGCATGGTATATTATGTGGGAGATGATATTGCACTATTAAGATTGTTCCTATTACGATACATAACGCGGAAACTTGTGATAAACCAATATAAACTTTCTAAATAGAAGATGGATATGTGGCTTGTCATGGCAAAATAAGTTGCAAGGTTATTGATTAATTTACGGTGATTGGTTGGTATAATTACATCTTGCATCGTCTTTCTACGTGCGAACATTTGAAAAGCATTACCTTCCTGGGGTTGGGACTTTGTCTTCCCGCCACACTTCAACGCCCTCGCCAGCAGACTGCATCACTTCCCTTCCACGCCCTTGCCAACAGACAATATAACCGTAACACAAACTAATTAAGTAATTCCCATACTAAACAACAAATGGCCGCGCCATAACCACCGGCACCACCCCGCCTTGAAAGGTCACACTTTGAATAATGTAGATTTTATTGGAAACGGTGGCATCACGTGAAATAAAATGCTCAAAAAATAAGCAGAGCTGCACACTCGTAACTCTGTCTACGTAAACTACGACCATTTTATGTGAGGAAATGTTTACTGAACATCCTCGTACCGTATTCTCAAATATTTGAGTGTCTATCTCGATTACTCTGAAGAGGCTCTAGTCTGGTGGAAGTAATTGCGGTTTTCTAGAATGTTTTCATGATTCTAGTGATAACTGAACAAGAAGCCGACACCATCAATGTGAAAACATCAATGAGAACCCGATAAAGAGTCTTTGGGGCATTTGAAAGCAGGGTAACAAGAATTCTGCGCCATCAGTGCGAAGAAGCACAAACGAAAAACCGAAAAATCATCCATGCAGACTCTTAAGAGTACTCCATAAGAGAACACAAAACATATGGGGCCTCATGATGCCGAAGTGGCGAGGAGGCACCGCCTGCACCAAGAGGCACTCGGCAAGGCACAGCTTAAGTTCCAGGATGCTTTGACAACTCATGTGCAAAAAATGGTAGAAGCAATGGAAAATTTTTTACAAACATAATGATGTAGTATATATATATATATATATATATATATATATATATATATATATATATATATATATATATATATATATATATATATATATATATATATATATATATATATATATATATATATATATATATATATATATATATATATATATATATATATATATATATATATATATATATATATATATATATATATATATATATATATATATATATATATATATATATATATATATATATATATATATATATATATATATATATATATATATATATATATATATATATATATATATATATATATATATATATATATATATATATATATATATATATATATATATATATATATATATATATATATATATATATATATATATATATATATATATATATATATATATATATATATATCATCTTCCATTCTACAAGATGAGAGATGCTCTAATATGTTT